>NW_024870683.1:20927500-21160000 GCF_019054845.1 Dipodomys spectabilis
ATGTGCCAGAACAGGACTGATGCTCAACTGCTTTAGCCACGCCACCAATTCCAGCTTTTCTGCTGGTTAATTGAAAATAAGAGTCTCATGGAGGGCTGGGAAGGTGGCTCAGTAGTAGAGTGCTTGCCTCGCGTGCTTGAGGCCCTGGGTTCAATTCCTCAGCACCACATAAACAGAAAAAGCTGGAAGTGGCGCTGTGGCTCAAGTGGTAGAGCACTTGCCTTGAGCTGAAGAGCTGAGGGAAAGCACCCAGGCCCAGAGTTCAACTCCCGACTGACTGAGGACCAAAAAAAAAAAATCTCATGGATTTGTCTGGCTGGTTATTCTCTCTCTTTTTTTAAAACTTTTTGCCAGTCCTGGGGCTTGAACTTAAGGCCTGGATGGATACTGTCCCTGAACTTCTTTTACTCAAGGCTAGCACTCTCCACTAAGCCACATTCCCAGCCCTTAAGTTATTCTTTCAGATTTTATCCCATTTACTCTGATTTTGAGGTGCAAGAAAATTTTAGTAAGCTGAAGTTTGAATTTACATTGAGTTTGAGTTTACATTTTCAAATGTTAGTTATCTACTAGTGGCATTGAGAAATTTGGACTCTTTCTCTGAGTGCCCTTTCCATTGACATTGTGATTCTAACACTTTGATCTGGAAGACTTGACAGTACAGATCCATCTGGGTTTCCTTTGTCCTTGCTGCCAAAGCCCCAGACTGGCTGAGAGGGAATGCCCTTTGTCCTACTGGGATTCTGTCCCAGTAGGCAAGAGGTTCACAGGGAAAGGAGGGAGGCTTTAGCAACAATAATTGGGACATCTTTAGCTGAATACTTCTATTTAAAATATCAGTAGGCCAATCTTAACTAATCAGGAGGCTCAGATTTGAGGATCACAGTTCAAAGCCAGCCCAGGCAGCAAAGTCCATGAACTTCTTATATCCAGTTGTGACCAACAAAAAGCCAGCTGTGGCTCAAGTGGTAGAGTACTACCTTTGAGCAAAAAAGCTCAGGGACAGTGTCCAGGCCCTTAGTTCAAACCCCAGCACTGGCACACACACACACACACACACACACACACACACACACACACACAAATCACTTTAACATTTGATATATGCTGTCTTATATATAGAAAAGGGAAAGTTGTACACATCATACAACATATACATACATTTTATATAATGTTTGTATATTAAAAATACAGAAAAAGAATAGACGGGAAATTAATGAAGCTGGTTACCCACACAAAGACACTACACTTCTTTGAGCATATATTATTAGAAAGTTTTGCCTATCAAACTTATTTTTACAACATGCCTTACCAAAGATGAAACAGAAAAGTAAAATAGAATGCCAACGTAAAACATAAACTTAACTATATATTAACCTTATCACTTGTAATTTTTAACATATCATCTGTATGCCTTCAGAAGGATTCAACCTAAAGGCATAAAGAAAGGCAAAGAAATCTTGAATTCTGTGTAGTAGATGCATTTCTGGTAGTGGCATTTGAATTCTATACTGTAGGTTTATTATTAGTAGTGGTATTAATGTGGCAATTAAAAGATTAGTGTGTCTTATATTACACATCTATCTTGTGTTGCTCTGACAGTTTAACAGAACAGATAAGACTTTACTGTTTCTTTAGACATGTATGAAAGATTCTGGAATATCTTTTAATATTCCTTAAGCCTTTGTCTTTTGCCTTACTTTATCTATATCGAATCTTTGTTACCAAAACTATCAAAATTTGCTATTTGTCTTATAAGTGTGTTTAATGGCCTGGTATGAGAGTGTATATGCTTGGTAGCTGATCTAGAGACTTGTCAGGCAAAAGGTTAACGAAATTCCATCTCAATCAGTAAGATTGGCCTAGTGGTAT
Organism: Dipodomys spectabilis; assembly: GCF_019054845.1. Classification (NCBI taxonomy): domain Eukaryota; kingdom Metazoa; phylum Chordata; class Mammalia; order Rodentia; family Heteromyidae; genus Dipodomys; species Dipodomys spectabilis. Next base: position 20,929,373 of record NW_024870683.1, read on the forward strand.
ATGCCTGTAATCTTAGCTATGCTGGAGGCGTAGGTAGGTTGGAAGATTGGAGTTTGAGACCAGCTCTAGACAACAGTGTGAGACATAATCTGAAAAATGACTAAAGCAAAATGGTAGAGCTGATGTCTAATAAACTTGAGGCTCTGAGTTCAGAAATTCCAATATCAAAGAGGCGGGCGGGGGGGGGGGGGGGGGGGGGGGGAGGAGGGGGGGGGAGGGTGAGAGAAAGAATAGAAAAAAGGATGTTTAAACTAGATTTTGTGTGTGTGTGTGTGTGTGTTTGGGTAGTGCTAGGGCTCAATCCCAGGGCCTCATGCATACTAAAGATATATCCTACTACTATATCTCCAACCCCTTAATCTAGCATATGTATCTAATTTGCCAGTGACTAAGGTAAAATTTTACTATTGTTCCAAACAATTCAAGGCCCTACAAAAGTTACATTCTAGTTACTCCATTTTAATGTAGGTTACTTGTAGCAATATATTTTATTTTATTTATTTATTTTTTGGGGTCTGGTCCTGGGGCCTGAACTCTGGGCCTGGGCACTGTCCCTCAGCTCTTCAGCTCAAGGCTAGCGCTCTACCACTTGAGCCACAGTGCCACTTCTGGCTTTTTTCTTTTTGCTTATGTAGTGCTGAGGAATCGAACCCAGGGCCTCATGCATGCAAGGCAAGCGCTCTACCACTGAGCCAAGTTCCCAGCCTATATTTTATTTTTAAAAAGCCCACAAGCCGGGCGCCGGTGGCTCACACCTGTAATCCTAGCTACTCAGGAGGCTGAGATCTGAGGATCGCGGTTCAAAGCCAGCCCTGGCAGGAAAGTTGGTGAGACTCTTATCTCCAATAAACCGCTAGAAAACCAGAAGTGGTGCTGTGGCTCAAGCGGTAGAGTGCTCGCCTTGAGCTGAAGAGCGCAGGGACAGCGCCCAGGCCCAGAATTCAAGCCGCACGACTGACCAAAAAAAAAAATTAAAATAAAATAAAAAACCCCACAAGCATTATTTTATTATGATCACACTCCTTTTTTTTGGTCTCTATATTTACTTACCTTATCTTTGGTTTTCTGATCTTGAATTTCAGATCTTCCATCTGGAAACACTCTTTTCTTTTTCATTTTTGTTTTTGTTTTCCTCTCCTTTCCTCCCTCCCTTTCCCTTCTTCACCCCTCCCTTACTCCCCCCCCCCCCCCCCCCCCCACTTCTTTCTTCCAGTTCTGAGGTTGCTTGGTTGTTTGCTCTGCTGGTGTTCTACCACTGGAACCACACATTCGCACCTTCATTTTGGTGCTTAATTAGCGATAGAATCTCTTAGACTTTTTTGCCTAGGCTGGTTTAAAACCTCGGGTCTTTCAGATCTCAGCTACCTGAGTAGGAAGATAGGATTACAGATATGACCCATTGGTGCCCAGAATGGAAACACTTTTCTTCTGACTGAAGTAGACATAAGCAAGAAAAGAAAAGTATATGGGTTAGAATAAAATCAACAGTATTGTCCTTATTTGTGGAAATCATTACTCCAGACAAAAGACCAAGATTGTGTTTGTTGGTTGAATTTCTAACATGTGTTTGTCTTTTGTATTACAAACTACCTCCAAATTTGACAGAGATGGTAAAAGCTGCCAGCTATCATATGACTGGGAAATCCAAGCATGTCACTTCCATCCCATTGTTTTAGTCAACAAAAGCCATAAGGCTAACCTAGACTCCAGGGGAAAAGAAAATATGCTCCTCCTCTTGATGGGAAAAATGTTTAAAGAAATAGTGGTTATCTTTGAACTTGAGGTCTGGGTGCTGTCCCTCAGCTTTTTTTCTCAAGGCTAGCATTTTACTACTTGAGCCACAGCACCACGTCTGATTTTCTGGTGGTTAATTGGAGATAAGCACCTCATAGGCTTTCCTGCCCAGGCTGGCTTTGAACAATGATCCTCAGATCTCAGCCTCCTGAGTAGCTAGGATTGCAGGTGCCACCAGTGCTAGGCTTGTGATTATCTTTGATTAACAGCTTGTAGTCATACAAACCAACAACTTTATTAGTATGTGTTCTAGAGAAATTCTTGTAGATGTGATTGGAAGATGAATACAACTATTTATAGCAGCATTGTCCATAATAGAAAACTCTGGTAACCACCCTGAAAATCCATAAATAGCATGAGTAAATAATTTATAGAAAGTTCATTTATAGAATCTCAGGTATTGTTGGAAAGAAAATAAATATATTGATTTAAATCAATGTAGACAAATCTCCAATATTAGAAGGAAGTAATATGATAGAATAATATGTACTGTATGAAGCTATTACATAAATTTAAATACTGTATTGCTTAGATCATGTTTAGCAGGTATTTTGCTTTTGTTTTTGTTTTTTTTATAAAACCCTGGATAGTAGATACTTGGCTTTGGGAGGTAAAAGACAACATTAGAGACAGATATATAACAAGAGAGGAAAGCCGGGCGCTGGTGGCTCACGCCTGTAATCCTAGCTACTCAGGAGGCTGAGATCTGAGGATCGCGGTTCAAAGCCAGCCCGGGCAGGAAAGACTGTGAGACTCCTATCTCCAATAAACCACCAGAAAACCGGAAGTGGCGCTGTAGCTCGAGTGGTAGAGCGCTTGCCTTGAGCTGAAGAGCTGAGGGACAGCGCCCAGGCCCAGAGTTCAAGTCCCACGACCGACAAAAAAAAATAAAATAAAATAAAAACAAGAGAGGAAAACAATTTCTATATTATTTTTTATTGTTGATATTCAAAATAATTGGGTACAATTTTTTTGTAGTACAAGATCCAATGGGAAGAGTGAAACTTAATTTGAGGAGTGAAGGGTAGTATAATAGTTTCATCAAGTTTTAACAATGTATCACAAACTGGTAGCTTAAAACAAATTTATTAACTGGACACTGGTGGCTCAAACCTGTAACCCTCCTGTAGCTTCAGGAGGCTGAGATATGAGTATTGTGCCAGCCAGGGCAGAAAAATCTGAGACACTTGTATCTCCAATGAAGCACTAAAAAAAGCCATAAGTGGAGCTGTGGCTCAAGTAGTAGAGCACTAGCCTTGAGCAAAAAAGCTCAAGGACTAAAACCCCGAGTTCAAATCCCAGGACTGGCACAAAAATAAAACAAAACAAAATAAAATAAAATAAAACTAAATTAAACTAAATGTATTCTCTCATGGGCCTGGGAGCTAGAAATTATGATGTCAGCAGGAAGACTCTGCTTCTTTTAAAAATCCTAAACTGGGCGCTGTTGGCTCACAACTATAATTCTAGCTATTCAGGAGGCTGAGATCTGAGGACTGCAGTTCAAAGCCAGCCTGGGTAGAAGAGTCCAGTTAGACTCTTAGTTCCAATTAACCAGTAGAAAACCAGAAGTGGCGCTATGGCTCAGGTGGTAGAGTGTTCCCCTTGAGCTGAAGAGCTCAGGGACAGTACCCAGGCCCAAACTTCAAGCCCCATGACTCGGAAAAAAAAAAAAAAATCCTGGGTCCTGTCTTCTTCCTAGTTTCTGGCTGTTAACAATCATTGGTATTCTTTGGCTAGGATCTGCATCACATGGTGTTGATGACATGAAAGCTATGGCTGTTCTTACTCTTCTTGTAAGGACACTAGTAATACGGCTTTAAAGGCCTACTCTTCTCCAATGCTAGTTTTATCTGCAGCAACTGTTTCCAAATAAGGTCATATTCTAAGGTACTGGAGTTTTGAACTTCATCTTTTTTTGGTGGTGGTAGGGAGATACATTCTAGTAATAGCAAGAAGATGATATTTCACTTAATTGAGGTTCAGTATTTGTGTTCTGTTTTTTTTTTTTTTTTGAGTGTGTTCTGTTTTTTTTTTTTTTTGAGTCCGGTCGTGGGGCCTGAACTCTGGGCCTGGGCACTATCCCTCAGCTCTTCAGCTCAAGGCTAGCGCTCTACCACCTGAGCCACAGTGCCACTTCCGGCTTTTTTTCTTTTTGCTTATGTGGTGCTGAGGAATCGAACCCAGGGCTCAGGCATGCAAGGCAAGTGCTCTACCACTGAGCCACCTTCCCAGCCCCAGTATTTGTATTCTGTATCATCAAATTGATCACAGTGTTCAACTGTAAAAATTATTCTTTGCCGGGCACCAGTGGCTCACTCAGTAATCCTCACTACTCAGGAGGCTGAGATTTGAGGATCATGGTTCAAAGCCAGCCTGGACAGGAAAGTCTGTGGAACCAGAAAGTGGAGCTATAGCAAAAAACCCCCTCAGGGACAGCACCCAGGCCCTGAGTTCAAGCCCCACAACTAACAACAACAACAACAAAGATATTCTTTGCTTATGACCATACCCACAAAGGTAGTGAATTGTATTTGGTTTGTGGACCATGGCTTGCTGTTGACCTTTGGTTTATACATAGATAGATAAGTGTTAGGAATAATTTTTAAAATCACAAGAAATGAGTAATGGTATTTTAGGTAGTTGTTATTTTGCAGAATGTCCCCCATTACAGTTATGGAGGAATAGAAAGATAGCTTCCGGGGTATTGGTAATTTTCTTAACTTGAATAATAATTACACCATTTCCATTTTTATTTTGTCTTTTAAACTTTAAACATTCCTTTTACATACTTACGATATGTTTGCTATTTTTACCAAGAATAGTTCTCTCCCTTCTTATGTCTCCTTTCCTTTCTTCTTCTCCTTCTCTTCCTCCATATTGTTCTTCTCCTTCTCTCTTTCTCTTTTTTTTGTTGGTCATGGGGTTTGAACTCTGGGCTTGAGTGCTGTCCCTCAGCTCTTCAGCTCAAAACTAGCGCTCTACCACTTGAGCCACAGCACCACTTTCTAGTTTTTCTGGTGGTTTATTGGAGATAAGAGTTTATGGCCTTTCCCACCCAGGCTGGCTTTGAACAGGACCTCAGTGATCTCAGCCTCCTGAGTAGCTAGTATTACAGGTACGAGCCACTGGCACCCAGCCTTCTCCTTCTCTTTGTGTGGGTGTACAAGTTACTGGTGCTTGAACTCAGGCTCTCATGGCCTTACTGGGCTCTTTTGTTCAAGGTTGGTGTTCTGCTACGTGAGCCACCTTTCTACTTCTTGCTTTTTGCTGGTTAAATGGGATAATAGTCTCAAGTGCTTTTCTTCCCAGGATGGCTTTGAATCATAGTCCTCAGATTTCAGCCTCCTGAGTAGCTAGGATTATAGATGTGAACCACTAGTGTTTGGCTTGCTCCTTCCTTCCTTCCTTCTTTCCTTCCTTCCTTCCTTCCTTCCTCCCTCCTCCTTTTCCTCCTTTTTAGCATAAATTTAACTTTAATAATTGTGTACTATTAATGTAAACAAGATTTAATACTTGCATTAAAAGTCTGTGTGCAGTCAACATTATTCAAAATTTGTAAGTTTTCTTTCCATGTTTGTCTTTTCCGGATGTCTTATCATCAGATCTTGTATCTCAAGAACTAGAGCAAGTATTTTTTCTGTGAATGGGCATCCTCATTCAAGATGTGGTTATGACATCTGTATCTCCGTCATTCATTATCCAGGAAGCTGGTATTGTTGTCAAGTTTCCAACAAATAAGTTTCTGCTCACCAGCCTCTCAGCTATTCCTGGATTTCCTAATGCATCTTGAATTCTCTACATAACTGATCTTTCCTTTCTTTTTATAAAGATGATTATTCCCTCATTTAAAATTAATTCTACTTTCACCTCTTTTGTTCTATATCAGGCATGTAATCCTCTAGTCCTGGAAGAGCCTTCTGTTCTTGTGTTTACAAGCCTGTCACCTCTTTTCTCTTTTTCATGGTCAATTTTGCTTGCTTTTCTTTGCTTGTAGAAAGCAAACAAGAAAGTGTATTTCCCTCTGCTTTTATTTTAGATATTCCCTTCTCACCTAACAATTGAGTAAGCAGCAAGTTTAAAGTTAATATGGAAGGATGTAAAGACTGAAGTAGGCCTAGAGATTTATTAGAGATTATTTCTAGTCCATCTCACTTTTATTTATAGCTTTCCTGAGGTGTAATTGTATATGGAGTAATCCACCTGTTTAATATAGCTAAACACTGTTTTATTCACTAAAATTAGCATTGCAATTGATTTTTAAAACCTCCTCATCATTCCCCAAAGAAACTCCTCACTCCTCAGCTGTGAATCCCCAATCCCTTCCACTCCCAATTATAGGCAGCCACTGATGGGATGACTCTATAGATTGGCCTCTCCTGTGTATGTTATAAATGGAAGCCTGTTTTATGTGATCCTTTGTGCTGCTTTCTGTCACTTTGCAATATGTGTTTGATTCATCCATAGTATAGCATGGATCAGTAGTTGTTTCTTTTTAACAGTGTTAATGAACAGTATTGCACATTGTGTTTATCTATTCATTAGTTAGTAGATACTTAGGTTTTTTTTCCACTCTCACTGCTATACCCATCCATTGAACAATTATTTGCTGTTAGATAATTTCTTTAATTGTTAAGTATTCATTGTTGAAAATTTGAAAAGTATAAAAGAATTAAAAGAATGCCATAAAATTTATGCCTAATTCTACCATTCAAAAATAAGGAGCTGGGTGTGGTGGTTCACATCTGTAATCTTAGCACTTGGGAAGCTGAAGCAGGAGGATCATAAGTTTGAAGACAGCCTGAGTTACATGGCAAAACCTTGTCTCCAAGAGGAAAAAAAGACAACCTTCCCCAAATTGGTTAATCCCTATTACATCCCGCCCCACCACATCCCCAACCCTGCTGGGGTCTGAACCCAAGAATCACACATGTGAGGGAAGCACTTTACCACTTAAACTATATGCCTAAGTCCTATTTTTATTTTGTTTTTGAGATAATGTCTCACTAACTTCCCAAGCTGGACTCAAACTTCTGATCTTCCTACTTCTATCTCTATAGAGTAGTTAGGATTATAGACACATTAATACTTCTGTTGAAAAGAAAACTTGTTTATTTATTGTATTTAAGATTTATTTTTTTCATTTGAGCAGGTTTTGTTTGCCAGATCTCAGCAGACTGGCTAATTGGAATTGTCATAAATACTTTCTAAGTCTGTAGGTGGTAGTATAGTAGACTTATCAGTTGTCACACAGGCAGGGGAAAGGGTTTAGAAAAAAAAAATCTCACAGAGCAGGAAACATGTCTATTATGAAATGCACATGAGTTTTGGATATGCTGGCCAATAAATAAAACATTGACATTTCTAATAAGGTCATATTTGTTCTGTTGCAGGAAGCTAGCAGGATGTACAGTTTTTATCACGGGTGCCAGCCGTGGCATTGGCAAAGCTATTGCATTGAAAGCAGCAAAGGATGGAGCAAATATTGTTATTGCTGCAAAGACCACCCAGTCCCACCCCAAACTCCCAGGCACAATCTATACTGCTGCTGAAGAAAGTAAGTATGACAGGTACCATTTCATGAGATGCTGTCACACAGAGATAATCTGCTAGAGAGTTGAGTTTATGCTATTTGAAAGCTACCTTAAAAATAATTATATCTATTTCCAGAAGTATTTATCTAGTCACCCAAGAGCAGTGGTTTTGACCATTTTTCTCTTTTTAAAGCCATTTTAAAGCCATATGAGAGAGTCTAGTTCAAAATCATGCCTCTGGCCTGGGGGTATAACTTAACCTTGTTCAAGCCTTGAGTTCCATCCTTAGCTCTGCAAAATCAAAACAACATTCATCACCACCACAACAGCAGCAAAAAACTATGTCTCAGGAGAGATGGAGTGGAATTGGAGAGAAACAGTTTGAAGGAGGAATGCTGTGAACATTTCACAAAAGCTCTTTGTGTTATTCTCAGCACTTTGCAAGTCGTTTTCAGTTTTTGGTTGACTAATCTTTATCCTGAACTATGTTCAACTCATTGTGTCCAGTGCAGTGCCAAGACGAAAGGCTTCAAAATTCAACTTCTGTTGATATTACTAGATGTGTGTGTGTGTGTGTGTGTGTGTGTGTGTGTGTGTGTGTGTGTGTATGTAAAGACCTTGTGTATATGAAACTGGGTTTGAAATGGCCTTAGACTTGTGATCTCTCTATCTCAGCCACCTAATTTCTGGGCTTGGCTTCCAGGTATGCACCACCATGCCTAGTGATATTGCTAGCTTTGTTAGTCACATAAATTGCACATACTATAGTGATGGCTGAGGATTGTACATGAACAGCTTATGAGTGGAATGATATTAGGGGTACTTTATATTATTTTGTGTTGGTAGTAGTCCTTAAACTCACAGCCTTGTACTCTTGCTTGACTTACTTGGGTAAGACAAGCACTCTACCACTTGAGCTACTGCTGTATTTCTGACTCTTTGCTGGTTAATTGGAGATAAGTCTCAGATTTGTCTGCCCAGGCTGGCTTCAAATCTCGATCCTCAGATCTCATCCTCCTGAGTAGTTAGGACTATAGGTGGGAGCTACCACCAGATGCTGGGGATTATTATTATTATTATTATTATTATTATTTTTTTTTTTTTTTTTTTTTTTTTTTTTTTGCTGGTCTTGGGCCTGAATTCTGGGCCTGGGCGCTGTCCCTCAGCTCTTCAGCTCAAGGCTAGTGCTCTACCACTTGAGCCACTGCATCACTTCCAGCTTTTTCTGCTTATGTGTTGCTGAGGTATCGAACCCAGGGCCTCATGCATGCGAGGCAAGCACTCTACCACTGAGCCACCTTCCCAGCCCAGGGGGGATTATTTTAAAGTACAAACAAAAACTAAACAAGGGAGTGGGGGGAGGGGGAAGATGGGAAGGGATGGGAAGGGGAAACAAAGGAGGAGGCAACAATGCTTGATAAGAAATGTATTCATTATCTTGCCCATGTAATTGTAACCCCTCTGTATGGTATTTTCACAATTAAAAAATATATCTATATAAAGAATGAAATGAAAAAAAAAAACAAAAAAAACTAAACAAGTAGAAGGTAAACTGGCAAAAGATGATGGAGTAATAACAAAGCTTTAATCTATTCTTTGTATTTTTGGCAAGTGTAATTTTAGTTTTTTTGTCAGTGGTGGGGCTTGAACTCTGGGTCTGGGTGCTATCCCTGAACTCTTCAGCTCAAGGCCAGTGCTCTACCACATGAGCCACAGTGCTACTTCCAGTTTTCTGGTTTTCACGGCCTTTCCTGTCTGGGTTGGCTTTGAATGGCGATCCTCAGATCTCAGCCTCCTGAGTAGCTAGGATTATAGGCGTGAGCCACCAGCGCCCTGCAGTGTTTGTAATTTTTTTTTTTTTTTTTGGTTGGTTGTGGAGCTTGAACTCTGGGCCTGGGCACTGTCCCTCAGCTCTTCAGCTCAAGGCTAACACTCTATCACTTGAACCACAGCGCCATGTCCCGCTTTTTCTGTTTATGTGGTGCTGAGGAATAGAACCCACAGCCTCCTGCATGCAAGGCAAGCACTCTACCACTGAGCCACCTTCCCAGCCCCGAGTGTTTGTAATACTTTGTAATAGAAAGTTTAAATTTTTTCTCTCTCTTTGTTTCTTAATAGATTTTTAAAAATTCTTTGTCTTTTTCATTTTTTAGTAGAGTTGATCTAGCTGGCTAGAAGCTAGATATGGTTAGTCTGTGGACTATGAGATGGAGTTGTTATGAGAATTATTTATTGGTCCTGGTTTTCTGAAAATAAGACACATTTTGATTGCTGAATCAGAATGGAAGGTGCAATAGTTCAATGCATCAATGCCTATTTGTTTGTTTCCCCTTTGTAGTCGAAGCAGTTGGAGGAAAGGCCTTGCCTTGTGTTGTTGATGTGAGGGATGAGCAACAAATCAACAATGCGGTGGAAAAAGCAGTCGAGAAATTTGGAGGTAGGATCATGATTCTGCAATAATTACTGAATATTGATAAAAAATAATAGTGATGACAAACCTAATAGGTGCCTGGAAGTGGATAGCACTGAACTCTAGATAAGCTGATTTTTCCTATAAAGTTTAGTTTATAAATCAGATATGAGATTAGCATAACTAGTAATAAAACAGTAATAATAAGTTACTGTACTACTAAGTTATGTAACAGTAGTCTCTTCCTGAAGTGTGAGGTATATGATTTATCCAAGCACACTAGCACAAAAAGCTTGGATTTCCTTTTTCTTCCTCAGATTGTCACTTACAGAAGATTTGTTCTTACTGTAGGTCTTAGCGACTTCAGATAACTACAGTTTTCTTTCTTTATGTTGAGAATTTTCATCTTTTCCCTTAGAGTACCATAGTGATTGTCCATGCCATCTCTAAAATGCTGGTATTACTACTGTAGTACTTCAGGGCCATTATTAAATAAAATAATGTGATAACAGTGACAGTTGATGTGATTGATAATCAAGACCATTTCTAACTGATGAATGGGTGGGTAGGTGTAGAGCATGGATACAGTACACAAAGGGATGGTTCAGGTCCTATGTGGGATGGAGTAGGATGGCGAGATTCCATCACATCACTAAGAATGATGTGTGTAATTTTTTTTTTGTCAGTCATGTAGCCTGAACTCTGTGCGTGGGTGCTGCCCCTGAGCTCTTCAGCTCAAGGTTAGCGCTCTACCACTTGAGCCACAGCGCCACTTCCGGCTTTTTGCTTATGTGGTATAGAGGAATTGAACCCAAGGCCTCATGCATGCAAGGCAAGCACTCTACCACTGAGCCACCTTCCCAGCCCTGATATGTGTAATTTTAAGTTAAGGAATTATTTAATTCTGTAATTTTCCATTTAGTTATTTCAAACTGGTACTAGCTATGAATAACTGAAACAGTGGAAAATGAAATTCTGGATATAGAGACACCACTGAATAATTATAGATTTGTTTTGATTTTTTGGATTTTCTCTGAGTCCTGGGAGTATAACCAGAAGCAAGTAATTTACTAATCTGATGTGTGTGGATAATATGACAAATCTACCACCCAAAATAAAGTTAGGACCTAATAGAAATCTCATATACTTGCCTCTCCTTGATTAATGTAAACATTATTTGGTGATTTTTTATATTTCTGGGATAAAATGTAGGTATCTTATTGGTATTCACAGTATTATATAACCTGGTATCAACAGATTTTTTTTTCTTTTGGTTCCATCTTTTTAAAAAAAATCTCTACATAACTGCCTTATTCTAAACAATAATTTACTTCTGTTTTCTTACTCTAAGGATTTCTCTTTTCTCTTCCCCTTCTTGAGCCATATGCAGTAGAGGAGTGCTCCCTCCTCTACCTTTGATCTTTGCAGAATTCTCCCTTCTCTGTCTTTCAAATCCTCCCCGATATGCTTATATCTTATCTCCTTCACAGAGCTTGTTCCTCACCATGCAAACTAATAGAGCCATATTTTCTTTCTTCTATATTCTTTTATTGTGAAAATACTGTATAAAGGAGTTACAATTACATGGGCAAGATAATGAGTACATTTCCTATCAAGCATTGTATCCTCCTCCTTTGTTTCCCCTTCCCATCCCTTCCCTTCCTCCCCCCCCCTTTCTTCTATATTCTTAAGCATTCCTTTGATCCTTTCCTTGTACTACTTTAGATTTCAGCATTTCTTTATTTCTCCCCCAATTAGTTCATGAACTCTTAGGGGAGGAGTGTCAAGAGTGAGCAAAAGCTATATAAAGTATTATATAAAAGTATAGCAGGGCACCTGTGCCTTTCCAGGCTTGCCCAGACCATTTCTACTGTCCCCCATCATGTTCCAGAGGATTGTGTGTATATATGAGAGACATGGCCAATGGAAAACATCATGCTTTATTGTTAGGGGATCTGGTGTAGTGGACTGAAACACAGACATTTGACCCAAGTAGGACCACTGCCTTTAAATCTAAAATATTACCTCTAGCTGGCAGTCTTTCCCAAAGTAAAATGAGAAGAGGAGAGACTTTGCAAAATTGTCTTTTCTTATTGCTAGAGCCGTACATATGATAGAAAGGAGAGGAGGACATACAATGCAGAATCTTTTTATTTAAAATGACTTCATGGAGTAAAAGTGGGCAATAGGATTGGATCTGGCAGGAGCAGGTGGAGGGAGGATGGTCTCATTCTCCTGTATTCACAGGTCCTTTTTCACCCATTCTGTCTACTGACTAGGTATGAGTTTAACACCACTGGGTAGTGAGAGCACCTCATCCAACCTTGTTCATTCAAGTTACACATTATATACTACATGATGAAACAGCCTATATATGAATTTTAAAATGTGAAATGCCTCCAATTTCAATATTGGGCAACAGAGAAAGTAAAGAATCAACAAATTTCTTCTTTTGTTGCCACAGAAAACTGAAAGACCTAAATTAAAATTTCTCCCTTCTTAGAAAAATTAGAGCCCAGAAATCTCTCCCATTTAATTTTCTAATTCTGCTTAACCAGGCAGTTTTAATTCAAATGTGATCTGGGTTTTCTTTTTTAATTTTTTAGCCTACTGTAGCTTAGCTCATCTTCCCAACTTGATATCATTCCTTCAGCATCTTCAACTTTACTGTCATGTCATCTGTTTTCCAAGTAGTGAGTAGAAGGCGCCAAAAGGAAATTTGGTTCTGTGTTTCTCAAATACATGTCCATGTAATTGATTTGGCATTTATAACCATTGTAGAATCAAGTGGGAAATGTAACTCAGTGATAGAGCACTTGCCTATCACATGGAAGGCCCTGGGTTCTATCCTCAGTACTACAAGAAAACAAAAAACCAAGGAGGATACGCTTTTGGGACTGCAAGAATATCTCAATGGTAAAGCACCTGTCCAGCATGGATGATGCCCCAATTTTGATCCTAAACACTTAAAAAACGAAGTGGATGTAACTCACTATGTAATCCAAACTGGCCTCCAGCTTGTGTTTGTCCTGCCTCAGCCTCCTAGATGCTGGAATTACAGTGCATCCCATCATACCTAGCTTCTATATTTTTGACAGAAAAAACTTTATACTTTGCTCTGTTATTGAAAAAGGGCACCCCAAACCCTCATGTCTTTTTGCAAAATTTGCACATTGGCAGTGGAGTTACTTCTGCTCTAGAGTCTTTTCTTCCCTTAATATCCATTTGATGTATTTAAAACTCGGTGTTTCATTTTACTATTTTCGAGTGAGCAAGATGTGTTCTGCAGTTCAGTCTTTGCTGTCTTATATGTGAGGTGGCTGTCACTTTCATAAGTGTTCTTTCTTTCTTTAATTTCATTTTCTTTTTTGTTGGTGTTTGTGGGGCTTGAACTCAGGGCCTGGGCACTGCCTCTGATCTCTTTTGCTCAAAGCCACTTTGAGTTTTTTTCTGGTGGTTAATTGGAGGTAAGAGTCTCACAAACTTTCCTGCCTAGGCAGACTTTGAACTGTGTTCCTCAGATCTCAGCCTCCTGAGTAGCTAGAATTATAGGGGTGAGCCACCATCACCAGCTCATAAGTGATATTTTTTCATCTGTTCTTTTTTTCCCCCAGAGAACCAAGTCTTTATTTATCTTTTTGTTTATTTGCTTTTAGTTCTACACTGTGGTTGCCAGTTACAGTCTAATAATTGGGAAGTCTGTAGTCTTTGAATTTTGCCTTTTAGAGATGGCATTACCTTTGTCTTGGTCATGCCTCTCCTGGACAGTTGTACTTCACAGTTAATATTGTCTCAAATTGAAACTCCAGAGCTTTCTCTTTTCTCCCAAGACCATAATGAGCCCTTCCCTTTAAGAAAGGGGAATGAGTAGGGAGAGACTAGTATATTTGGAAGGGACACAAACCCTAGAGACGGGGCTGGGAAGGTGGCTTAGTGGTAGAGTGCTTGCCTTGCATGCCTGAGGCCCTGGGTTCGATTCCTCAACACCACATAAGCAAAAAGAAAAAAGCCAGAAGTGGCGCTGTGGCTCATGTGGTAGAGTGCTAGCCTTGAGCTGAAGAGCTGAGGGACAGCGCCCAGGCCCAGAGTTCAGGCCCCATGACCAGACCCAAAAACAAAAAACAAAAACAAAAACCCTAGAGACATGCTAGAGAAGAATTTGACCTAAGGTTTATAGAGATAGAGAGAGGAGACCAGCAGGTAAGAGAAGAGCTTCATCTCTCTAGGATCTTACGTTTCCTGCAGTTTCCCAAGGAGCTCTGAGGATTGGCTACATTCATTGTGCTAGTGAAAATCATGTGGGTGCTATTTTGAACTCCAAACTAATATATTCATTGATTAATATATTAATCAGTCGTTGTCTAAAAGAAGTATTTTTGACTCATCAGAGGGTTCCATGTTATGGAATAAATGCAGTGTGTGTGTGTGTGTGTGTGTGTGTGTGTGTGTGTGTGTGTGTGTGTGTGTGATGAAGTCTCACTTGTATTAAAATGAAATGAATTGATTGCTTTGGGAACAGGAATTGACATTTTGGTGAACAATGCCAGTGCTATTAGCTTGACCAACACGTTGGAAACACCTACAAAGAGAGTGGACTTGATGATGAGCGTAAACACCAGAGGCACCTACCTCACGTGAGTCATAAGCAAGTGCTAGGAGAGAACATCACAGTGTTTTCTCAAGGAATTCACCTGGTCCTAGACAGATGTGAACCAGATTAACAGTATAGTTCAAACTCTAATCAATAAATTTTAATGATCTTATTAAGTTAACTGTGGCTGAGAGTTTTCAGTACAATATGCAAGATAGAGCTTGTTGCCATGAAACCTGTACTTGACTGGGGATGAGTAATGTGGAAGGCGAGGAGGCCTGCAGAGTGCAGGTAGAAAGGTTCTGTCTAATAAATCAAATGAATGCTCCTGTTTACAGTGATAAATGAAATGAGCTCTTTGCTTTGGCTGTAAAATATGATCTTACTGTCTGCCATAAATTCAAGTTTGTTTCCCATTTATTTTCCTGTTTATTGACTTTTTTTTGAGACACAGTTTCACTGTTTTAATGAAAAATCAGCTATGATATTGTGTGTTTCTTCTCACTTCATCCCCATAAAAGTGAAATACCTCTGGAAATGCAAAGCAATATGTACAAAAGCCCTGTTGTGTTTGTTGTATTTGGTGCTAAGGTTGAAAACATGTTGGACTTGGTAACAAGAGTGTTAGACATTTGAAAATAAAACAACTGACTTAAAAGTGTAGTAGACTAGTTCAAGGTCCTTGATGTTCTTGAATATGAAATGAGATATAAAGTAATGACATCTTGTTTAAGGTATTGTAAATTAATACTTAAAATTTACAAATTTTGGACATGAATTATTCTTTTATAAAGTGAATTATGTATTTTTGAGAAGTTTTCAAAAATAAAATTATATAATGCTCCTAGAGGCATACTGTGTTTTGTATTTGTATAAATGGAATTTGGGAATGTACTGGGAGTTACATTACTGAATCACAGTGCTAATGTAAGTATTATGTCTACTAATAATATGTGATATTGATGATATAGCACTTAACTTTGTGTTTAGTATTTGTATTGTCAGCATATTGTCAGTCTTATATTATTTCATTTTAGTCCTTTGGTCAATTCTAAATGATAGTAGGTGTTAATTACCCACATTTAGAGAGGAAAAAACAGAGCTAGAATGCTGTACAGTTTGCTTAAGATCATACATAAAGGGAAAGAATCAGAATTTGAACCATGGATGTCAAATGTAATTTCAAAAAGTGGACTGCCAGGTACTGGTGGCTCACATCTGTAATCCTAGCTACTAGGAAAGCTGAAATCTGAGACTTGCAGTTCAAAGCTAGTCTGAACAGAAAAGTGTGAGAGTCCATTTCCCATGGTCCAGCAAGAAAGGTGGACTGGAGGTACAATTTCAGGGGTAGAGCCCCAACCTATGATTGTGCTAAAGCACAAGATTCTGAGCTTAAGCCCCAGTACTGTCATACACATAATACACACATACACACACACATACACACACACACACACACACACACACATACACACAAAGTGAAGCAATCATTAGATAGCTATTAACATGATTTGTGTTTTCTTTCCCTTTCAGATCTAAAGCATGTATTCCTTTTTTAAAAAAGAGTAAAATTGCTCATATCCTCAATCTCAGCCCACCCCTGAACTTAAATCCAGTTTGGTTCAAACAGCACTGTGGTAAGTGGTAGGGTGAGGGGATGGTTTGTCTGGTTGTTTTGAATAAAATCAGTGTATTTATTATGTAATCATAATCTGGACATAGTATTTTAATTGAGTTTTCTTTTTTTGGGGGTCCGGTCATGGGGCCTGAACTCTGGGCCTGGTGCTGTCCCTCAGCTCTTCAGCTCAAGGCTAGCGCTTTACCACTTGAGCCACAGCGCCACTTCTGGCTTTTTTCTTTTTTCTTATGTGGTGCTGAGGAATCGAACCCAGGGCCTCATGCATGCAAGGCAAGTGCTCTACCACTGAGCCACCTTCCCAGCCCTTAATTGAGTTTTCTATACCAAATAAATAAGTAGCATTTTGGAAAATAGATATATTTTTTTCCAGTACAGAGGATTGAATCCATGGCCTTGAGCTTTCCAGGCAAATGCTCTTCCATTTCAGTTACAACCTAGCCCTTTGGTTTTATATTTTATTTATTTTCAAACTTATTATCTTTAAGTAGGTGTACAAAGGATTTGTCATTTTAACAAAGCAGTTTGTGCATATACTATATCTTGATCATTGTCACCTTTTTTTTTTTTTTTTTTTGGTTGGTCATGGAGCTTGAACTCTGGGCCTGGGCACTGTCCCTCAGCTCTTAAGCTTAAGGCTAGTGCTCTACCACATGAGACACAGCATCACTTCCGGTTTTCTGGTGGTTTATTGGAGATAAGTCTCATGGACTTTCCTGCCCCGGCTGGCTTTAAACCATGATCCTCAGATCTTGCCTCCTGAGTAGCTAGGATTACAGGCATGAGCCACTGGCGTCTGTCCAATGTCAGCCCTTCAACATTGTCACTCAGCCCTCCTTTCCCCTCACCTTCCCTCACTCTTCTTCATTTGGTAGGATATACATTGGATTTTTTTTTTTTTTTTTTTTTGGGTCCGGTCATGGGGCCTGAACTCTGGGCCTGGGCAGTGTCCCTCAGCAATTCAGCTCAAGGCTAGCGCTACCACTTGAGCCATAGCACCACTTCTGGCTTTTTTCTTTTTGCTTATGTGGTGCTGAGGAATCAAACCCAGGGCCTCATGCATGCAAGGCAAGCACTCTACCACTGAGCCACCTTCCCAGCCCCTACATTGGATCTTGTATGCATTTCCCCCCCTCTTCTCCTCTTCATTCGTTTGTCTGCTCCTTTCGAGTATTGCTTCCTGGAGTTTTATTTTGCTGAACTTTGGTTTTGGCTTTCTAAGGAATTACACTATTTGAGATCTCCCTTGAATCTACCATATTTTAATTAAGACATTTTTATACACTTGTATATCACCAATGTATTTATTTATGAATTTGAAAGCTAAACCTCGCTTCCACATATAAGGGAAAACATAGATCCTTATATATCATCTTGTACATCAGTTAGAAATGGATTGAAGACCTCAATATAAGACCTGAAACCATGAAACTATTACAGGATAGAATAGGGGAAACATTAAGGCTTCTGGGCACAGGTAGAAACTTTCTGAGTAAAGATCCAGAAGCACAGCAAATCAAAGAAAGACTTGATAAATGGGACAGCATCAAACTAAAAAGTTTCCACATGGCAAAAGACACAGCCAACAAGCTAAAAAGATAGCCTTCAGAATGGGAGATTTTTGCCAGCTACACATCAGACAATAGCCTAAAATCCAGTATATACAGAGAACTTAAAAATTAAACCCTCAAAAAACCAACAACCCAATTAATAAATGGGCTAATGAGCTAAAGAGAGTCTTCTCAGAAGAAGTGAAAATAACCAATAGACATGTGAGAAAATGTTGTCAGATAATGAGTACACTTCCTTTTGTACAGTGTCTTTCTTCTGTTCTCTCACTGACTCCCAGTTATATTTCATTTTTGAGATGAAGTCTTGCTAATAACTTTGCTCAAGCTGGCCTCATGATTTTCCTGCCTCCTTCTCTCTCTCTCTCTCTCTCATTGTTGGTCATGAACTCTGGGCCTGGGTGCTGTCCTGAGCTCTTCAGCTCAAGGCTAGCACTCTACCACTTGAGCCACCTTCCCAGCTCTCCTGCCTCCTTCTATTTCCTGAATAGCTGGGATTACAGGGTCATGCCATGTCTGGGTGGAAAGTATTTTCCTAACCATTTAGGAATATACTTAGAAAATTGAGACGTAATTTGTATTCATTAAAATCTACAAGTCTGGTTCTGCTTAATGAGTTTTAACAAGTGTATACTCCCATGTAACCATTACCTACTTAATCCATTGTAACCATTACTCAAATCAAGATATGGAAATTGAAAAATAAATAAAAAGCCATGGAGTTCCATTATTTCAAAAGCTGTTTCTTGTCCCTGTGGGTGAGTTTTGTAAAGCTGGTTGAAAACTAGTCATGAAATCCTGTTTTTTTTTTGTTTTATTTGTTTTTGGCTAGACCTGGGGCTTGAACTCTGGGCTTGGATGCTATCTCTGAGCTCTTTTGTTCAAGGCTAGTGTTCTACCACTTTAAGCCATAACTCCACTTCTGGTTTTTGAGTGGTTACTTGGAGATAAGAGTCTCACAGGGAATTTTCTATCCGAACTGTGATCCTCAGATCTCAGCCTCCTGAGTAGCTGGGATTACAGGTATGAGCCACTAGCATCCAGCTCACCCAGCGTGTTTTAAATATTATAGTTTATATTATTGGAAAGAATTCTCAAAAATATGCCAGGACAAAAAAATTACTAAATAAAGAAATTGGGTACTGAATTTCTTTTCTTTTCCAGACAGGGTCTCACTGTGTAACTCAGGCTGGCTTTGAACTCATGATCCTCCTGCTTCTGGTTCCTACGTACTGAGATTATAGGCATATACAACCATACCCAGAAGAAATTGGTTGTTTTTACTCTTAATTTATTTCCCAATTAAATTATTACTTTGTGATTTCTTTCAGCTTATACCATTGCTAAATATGGTATGTCTATGTGTGTACTTGGGATGGCAGAAGAATTTAGAGGTGAAATTGCAGTTAATGCCTTATGGCCTAGAACAGGTATGTGCTTTTAAAAACTCCACCTATTAAACATGTAAGTATTGTCTTTGGCAACTAACAACAGTACTTCCTGCCACTGCTAAGGCCTGAACTTAGTGTCTCATATTAGGTAAGTGTTCTATTACTGATCTATATTCCTAGCCATGGCCTTGATAATCTTGAGAAGCATGTCATAACTTGTCTCTGTCTCTTGAGAAACAAGTTTAACTGTGTGTGTGTGTGTGTGTGTGTGTGTGTGTGTGTGTGTGTGTGTGTGTGTGTGTGTGTGTGTGTGTGTGTGTGTGTGTGTGTGTGTGTGTGTGTGTGTGTGTGTGTGTGTGTAGCACTGGTTCTGTGGAATGAACTCAGGGCCTGGGCACTGTTCCTAAGCTTTTTGGGGGCGGGGAGGGGTCGGTCGGTCAGTCGTGGGGCTTGATCTCTGGGCTTGGGTGCTGCCCCTGCACTCTTCAGCTCAAGGCAAGCACTCTACCACTTGGGCTACAGTGCCACTTCCAGTTTTCTAGTCGTTTATTAGAGATAAGAGTCTCATGGACTTTTCCTGCCCGAGCTGGCTTTGAACTGTAATTCTCAGATCTCAGTCGCCTGTGTAGCTAGGATTACAGGCGTGAGCCACTGGCACCCAGCTGTCCTTAGCTTTTGTGCTCAAGGCTGGGCTCTGCCACTTGACCCAGAACTCTACTTTCAGCTCTTTGTTGGCTAATTGGAGATAAGAGTCTCACAGACTTTCCTGCCTGGGCTTGCTTCAAACCACAATCCTCAGATTTCAACCTCCTAAATAACTAGGATTATAGGCATGACCTATTGACATCCAGTATGAGTATGATGTCTTTAAAGTATTTCAAGGAGGAATAGGAATACTAAATTTGTGTCAAATGCCACAATAGTTTCTATTTTTTTTTTTTAATTCTGGTACTGGGGCTTGAACTCAGCCTCATGTTCTTTCTTGGCTTCTTTTGCTCACAGCTGGAGCTCTATCATGTGAGCTGTTTGTAGGTCTAGCTTTTTGCTGAATAATTGGAAATAAGAGTCTTGAACAGTTTTGATTGCTTGGGCTGGCTTTGAGCCACAGTTCTCAGATCTTAGCCTCTTGAGTAGCTAGACTTACCACAATAGTTCCCAATAATTTAGATACTCCCCATTGGATTAAGTAGTCTGGGTATCTCTTTTGTATCACTCACATTTGAAATTACATTATTAATTTATAATTATGGTGACTATTGCCTTCCTTGAATACAAACTTTGAGGATGGGGTAATTTATACTCTGTTCCTTTTGTTAGTTATTGTAGAAACTTGGTAAATATTTCATGAATGTGTGAATTTAGAATTCATGAATGTACAATATGGTTACTTCTGCCTAGATCCAAAATAGACATTTCAAACATATCTTACATAAGAGTGTGAACATTGTATGACAGGGAATATAGAGGGTATTATCAGGATCAGCAGGATGTTGCTGGAGATTTTGCTTTAGCTTTGAGATATTGGTCTTAGAAGGCTTACTCAGCACCCAGGAGCCAGTGTCCCTAGATTTAATGACATAGTAAATGAATTTATAATGGTGTTTCTGTGGTCCATGGTATGATAAGTTATTCTGGATACTTCAGAAACATAGCAGGGGAGCCATGTGGATCAAGATAGAGTTAGGAAAGTTGATTTTCAAAAGGAGGCATCCAAATGAAATAAAATCTCAAGGGGATACTGGAGCTGGCAAGAAGGAAAACTACCTTGGCAGAGAGAATATATGCAAAGGCTGCAGTGTAGAAACCTGTGTGTGGTGAAAGTGCCAGGAGTGCTGGGCACCAGTGGCTCACGCCTGTAATCCTAGCTACTCAGGAGGCTGAGACCTGAGGATCGCAGTTCAGAGCCAACCTGGCAGGAAAGTCTATGAAACTCTTATCTCCAGTAAACCACCCGACAATCAGAAGTGGTGCTGTGGCTCAAGTGGTAGAGCACTAGCCTTAAGCTGAAGAGCTGAGGGACAGCGTCCAGGCCCAGAGTTCAAGACCCACGACCAACCAAAAAAAAAAAAAGTGCCAGGAGTTTGATGTGGTGTACATAATATGGTGTGAGCTGTTCTTTCCCACAGTACTTGAGTAACTTGGAATTTGGGTAGAGGTGAAGGTAGAGGGGGAAATTGATGGTCTATCTAAGCCTCAGGTCTTCTTTGCCAAATTGAACAGCTTTTCTTTTTTACTTTCTCTGTCTCCTTTCCTTTTTCTCCTTCCTTTCCTTTCTTTTTCTCTCCTTTCTTTTTTTCTCTTCTTTTATTTTCTTTCTGGCTGATACCAGAGTTTGAACTGAAGGCTTCTCCCTTGGTTGGCTTGCTAGCTTAGCTGGCATTCAGCATTTTGAGCCATGCTTCCAACCTGGCCTTTTGCCAGGCCTGGCCTTTTGGAGATGGAATCTCATAGACTTCTCAGGTTAGCTTCAAATCTAGATCTTCTGGCTCTCAGCCTTAAGAGTAGTTAGGATTGCAATTGTGAGTTACCACTTCCTGACTTGATTTTTGATACCGTGATGGTGGAAGTGATCGAACCCAGGGCATCAGATTTGCTAGGCAATGGTCTACTGCTCTGTATCACCAAACTAGCAGTTGGAATTTTAATCTGTATTCAGTGGAGAGTTTCTTGTAGAATTTTTAAATCAGGGGAATAATAAGAAGCAGAGGGGAAAATAGGAACAGTATCATGCTGCAGTTGCTCATGAGGGTGTTTAATATGGCATCTGACTACTGGATGGCTTGTGAAAGGCCAGCCAGCAACTAGAATATACATTATTCATGAGTGAAGTTATGACAATGGATTGGAGAGGGTGTCCAGGTTCTGGGCTGTTTGTAAAGATTCCATTTTTAAAAAACACATTATTTATCCTGAACTGTATAGAAGACTGTAGTCAGAACTAGAAGTAATCTTCCAACATGATTGCCTTTGAAGGAAATGGAGATTTATCGTGGTTAAGGGAATGGATCTGTGTAACATTATCTACCATTAGAGCCGCCTCCAAGTTGGCTGCTTGTCTTGTTTTGATTCAGTGTTCCCTCTGGCCACTGGCCACATTGCCCTCCCAGATTTGAACACTTGTGCACTGTTGAATTCAATAGCACACTGCTGAGGGGATGAGAGGCAGGCTGCCCTCTAGTTGTCTGTCTCAGGCCCTAAGCTAGGTCACCTCCAGGACTATAAATTTTTCTTTTAACAAGACTTGTTTCATAGTCCTGCTGAATGGAGGATGGGCAGGAAGTAGAGATGCTGGCGGCCACTCAGAATGCTGGATATCTCTTGCCTCTTCACTGGTCTGGACAGGTGTGGTGGAAATAGGAAAGTCCACTTTGGGGTGGATTTATGTGGGGCAGGGTGGGGAAGCTGCTGATATGCCGTGGCAGCACAGACAGAAGTCACAAGACGATCATAGCGCCCTGGAGGCCTCTCACCTGCAGCACACTGTCACGGATGAAATAATTTAGCTAACCTGGGAAGGCAAGGAGATTGGGTAGCAGCTGGCCTCTACCTCTCTTCCCCCTCCCTTGTGCTGGAAACCAAATTTTCCTGTTTTTCCAGGGACTATTCACTGACTAGGACCTAATTACTGACTAAACAGCAGTGTTATCTATATAAGATGATAAAGTACACACACACACACACACACACACACACACACACACACACACACACACACACACACTTTTAGTGCTGAGGATTGAATCCATGCTGCCTAACAGTTTAAGGGTCAGTGACTTTTTTTTTTTTTTGCTAGTCCTGGGGTTTGAACTCTGGGTCTGGGCCTGGGTGCTGTCCCAGGCTCCTTTTGCTAAAAGCTAGTGCTTTACCAGTTGAGCTACTGGGACCCTTCTGGCTTTTTCTGTGATTAATTGGAGATAAGAGTCTCACAGACTTGCCTGCCTGGGCTGGCTTCAAACTGTGATCCTCAAATCTCAGCCTCCTGAGTAGCTAGGATTACAAGTATGAACCACTGGCATCTGGTTACAGTGTCTTTTTTAGCTTTTAGGTCAAAGTATGTATTTCCAGCATATAATAAGTTTAAACATTGTTTAAGGAATGACATAGATCTATATCTAAATTATCTAAACTCTGAAATATAAGCTACATTGAGACAATTTGATTTTCACTGCTTAATCTGCAAACTAACATGCTTTGTAGGCAGAGCAAAGGGGAATACAGGCATGGGGGAAGGGTGAGCAAATGCAGTCATTATATTTAATGTACATTATGTAACATTTGAACTAAGTAACTTAAGGTAAGAAAAGGAAGGGGGAGGAAATAGGGGAGAATGAAGTAATGGGTGACATTGATTCTTTATACTTATAACCTGACTCAGGGCCTGGGCACTGTCCCTGAACTTCTTTTGCTCAAGGCTAGCACTCTACCACTTGAGCCATAGCGCTACTTCTATGTTTTTCTGTTTGTGTGGTACTGAGGAATCAAACCTGGGGGCTTCAGGCATGCCAGGCACCCTCTCTACCACTAAGCCACATTCCCAGCCCAAGTTATTTCCAGTATGTAATAATTTTAAACCGTTTAAAATAGTGGAATAAATTTATATCTAATTTACTAGAAACTCTGAAACTTAAGTTACATTGAAACAAATTAACTTTATTGCTTAATATATAAACTAAGATACATGTAAGCAAACTGAAACATTACAACTTTGATACTATATAATTAGTAATGAACCACTAGTCAGAGGATTTCAAGTTACTTCATGTAACGGACAAAAATTTTTAAATATAGTTTTATTGTTATTATTTGGCTGCTATACAGAGGGGTTACCATTTCATAAGTCAGGTAATGAGTACATTTCTTTTTTTTTTGGACAATAGCATTTCTTCCATCTCTTTCCCCCATTTTCCCTCTCCCTACCTACATGCCACATAATTCATTTTCCACTGAAAATCATGGTTACTTTTGCTTACCCTCCCTTTCTGTACCCTTCCTTACCTCCACAAAAAAAAAAAAAAAAAACAACCCCAAAGCAAAACAAAAACAAAAGCAACACCCCATCACCAACAACCAACCCCTCCTTCCCCATGTTTCCATTTCCTGGAACTTGTTTTTCTAAATAGTATTTTAAGTGTTCAGAGAAGTTACACCTTTGGGTTCTTCCATTATGAGTATCCTCCTGTAGTCTGACAGACAAAACTTTTTTTCTTGTTATTAATTTACTTCATTATTATAGAAGTGATGTACAGAGGGATCACACTTACATGAGTCAGGTAATGAGTCCATTTCCTTTCATACAGTGTTTTGTGTTCACTCACTCTCCCAGCCCCTCCCTCCCATCTCCACCATGAGTTGTATAGTTCACATTATCAGTGTCTAGTGAGCTCCACTGCTGCTTTTTCACCTTTGTCCCTCAAGTTCTGTTCCCTCGATGTACACGTGACTACACCATACATAATGTAAAGAAGACAGAATAAGCCGGGCGCTGGTGGCTCACGCCTGTAATCCTAGCTACTCAGGAGGCTGAGATCTGAGGATCACAGTTCAAAGCCAGCCCAGGCAGGAGAAACCGTGAGACTCCTATCTCCAATAAACCACCAGAAAACCAGAAGTGGCGCTGTGGCTCAAGTGGTAGAGCGCTAGCCTTGAGCTGAAGAGCTGAGGGACAGCGCTCAGGCCCAGAGTTCAAGGCCCATGACCAACCAAAAAAAAAAAACAACCCAGTTTTCTCTTTTAGTCTTACTCCGGGTATCTAGAATCCTATATAATTTGTCATATCTCAGTGCATTTTAGATCTACTTTCTGCATATCAGGGAGAACAAATGCTGTTTGTCTCTCTGAACTTGGCTTACCTCACTTAACATGATTTGTTCTAGTTCCATCCATTTCCCTGCAAATGACATTATTTTATTCCTTCTCATGGCTATATAAAATTCCATTGTGTACAGGTACCACATTTTTTTGATCCACTCATCTATTGTAGGGTATCTGGGCTGTTTCCATATCTTGGCCATAGTGAATAACGTGGCAATGAACATGGATGTGCAGGTGTCTTTATCATATCCTGGCTCATGGAGTTCAGGGTAGATGCCTGGGAGTGGTATGGCTGGGTCGTAGGGATGGTCTATGTTTAGGTTTTTGAGGAACCTCCAGACTGCTGTCCAGAGTGGGTTGTACTAGTTCACATTCCCACCAACAGTGCAGGCAGTAAGGTTCCTTTTTCTCCACATCCCCACCAACATTTGTTGTTTGAATTCACAATGTTGGCCAATCTAATTGGGGTAAAATGTAATCTTAAGAGTTGTTTTGATTTGCGTTTCCTTTATGGCCAGGGATGATGAGCATTTCCTCATGTGTTTCCTTGCCATTCTTACCTCTTCTTCTGAGAAATCTCTCTTTAGCTCCCTTACCCATTAAATGGTTTCTTGGGTTTGGGAGGGGTTAGTTTCTTGGGCTCCTTGTATATATTGGATAGTAGGTCTTCGTCTGATATATTGATAGTAAAGATCTTCTCTCAGTCTGTGGCTGTCTTTCTAGTTTAGTAATTATGAGACAGGCAAAAATTTAAAGCTATCCGTACCTTGCCTGTTTGGTATTACACACCTATAGGCCTACCTGCGTGGAAGAAGAGAGACAAGAGGAGGATTTCTTCGGAGTCTGCCTGGGCAACATGTGGAATCCCCCTCCCCCACAAAAAAGAGAAAACTAAAAAAAATTATCTGTACTCAAACGTTGACAGACATAAACAGTAATTGGGGAGGGAGATTATATAGTTCATTTAAAAATTCTTTTTGGGATTGGGGGCTGAGAATGTATTTGGTTTTGGATTCAGTCCTCAAGACTACCATGCAAATTTTAGAACATTCAAAGTCAGAAGTCTCCTGTAGTTTTGCTGTAGTTTTCATGAAGGAGTTCTGTATGAGGCAGGATTATATAAAGAACGTGTTTTCTACTCAGTTCTGTCTGCAAAACATTTAGTGAATCTCTTAAGCTCTCTGTCCTGTTTTTGTTTGCTTGTTTGTTTCTTGGTCATTTGAGAAATAACAAGATCAGCCTTAGCCAGGGCTGATGGTACAGATTGTAACCCTAGCTTCTCTGGTGGCTGATACTGGAAGATCAAGAGTTTGAGGCCAGCTTGTACAATTATAGCTCAATGGCAGAGTACATATGTAGCAGGCTCAGGATTCAATCTCTAGTCATGGTGTGGTGAGGGGAGGGAGAGGAGGTAAAGAGAGAGAAAGAGAGGAAGAGAGTACAGGGGGCCTTAGGGGATAATTTGGAAGGGTTGTGCTTGCTTATCATTTGGTTTAGAGTCACATGTATGCATTTTCTCTACAGCCATACATACTGCTGCTATGGACATGCTGGGAGGATCTGGTATTGAAAGCCAATGCAGAAAAGTTGAGATCCTTGCAGATGCTGCATATTCTATTTTCAAAAAGCCAAAAAGTTTTACTGGCAACTTTGTTATTGATGAAAATATCTTAAAAGAAGAAGGAATTAAAAATTTTGACGTCTATGCAGTTACACCAGGTATTACTTGCAGTTTTGGGTAATGATGTTTTTTGTATATAGGCAATGAATACATTTTTTTGTATGTGTATGTTTGTATGATTATAAGATAAAAAAATATATCCTCTGAAAAACACACTATCTTTCCTTAAAAAAATGGACAAATAAGTCGAGTATTTTGAAATGATAGCTAGATACATTGGTTGTATCAGCTACTAGTCATTTCCAAATTTTGGAACCAAAAATGAAAATTAGCTTTTAAAGTTAGACTTAAAATTAGAGTAACTAGGTACTGGTGGCTTACGTCTATTATAATCCTAGGTACTCAGGAGGATCTAGGTTTGAATGACAAATCTGTGAGGCTCTTATCTCCAGTTAACCAGCAGAAATGGAGCTGTGGCTCTAATGAAAAGGGTGTTGGCCTTGAATGAAAAAGCCAAGCAAGAGTTTAAGGCCCTGAGTTCAAGTCCAAGTTCTGGTACACACACACACACATAAAGATTTTATTCAAAGTTGGGCATAGAGGTACATGCCGGCAATCCTAGCACTTATGAGCCTGAGATAGGAAGACTATCAGTTTGAGGGCATCCTGGGCCAGATAGTGAAATCTTATCTCAGAAAACAAAACAAAAACCCAAAGATTTTATTCAAAAATACATGGCAGATGATATGAGAGTAGTTAAAATTGTGGATTAATTCTAATTGTTTTTGAAGTGTGGTCTCTCAGAGTAGGTTGACAGACAGTGAGGGTACACAGGTAGGGTCTGTCCCAAAAACAACCAAAAGCACTGGGAAGGTGGCTCAGTGGTAGAGCGCTTGCCTTGCATGAAGGAAGCCCTG
This sequence comes from Dipodomys spectabilis, assembly GCF_019054845.1. Classification (NCBI taxonomy): domain Eukaryota; kingdom Metazoa; phylum Chordata; class Mammalia; order Rodentia; family Heteromyidae; genus Dipodomys; species Dipodomys spectabilis. Next base: position 20,956,646 of record NW_024870683.1, read on the forward strand.
GGTTCGATTCCTCAGCACCACATAAGCAGAAAAAGCCAGAAGTGGCGCTGTTGCTCAAGTGGTAGAGTGCTAGCCTTGAGCTGAAGAACTGAGGGACAGTGCCCAGAGTTCAAGCCCCATGACTGACCCCCCCCCCAAAAAAAAATAAAACAACCAAAAATATATATGCATTTTCTAAACAAAGCACTGTGGCATGCGCCTGTAGTCTGAGCTCCTTGGGATGCTGAGGCAGAAGGATCACTTAGGCCTAGGTGTTAGAGACAAGTTTGGGGAACATACAATTTCATCTCTGAAAAACAAGCAACAAAAATTGTATTTTAAATATTTTAGCCACATATAGAAATTATATTTTTGTATTGAAGCATATTTTAAACAGTATTCATTAAACTGAACTTGTAAAGGTGACAAAAATCTTTGTATTTGTGTCATCCCTGACCATCTCTTCAGTTCCAGCAGGATAGCTGATACAGTATTACAGAGCTTTCATATACATTATCTATTTTACCTTCATAGCAGTCCTGAGAAGGAATTATTTAGTAATTAAAAACATGGAATTCTGCTGGGCCCTGGTGGCTTGCTCCTGTAATCTTAGCTACTGAGGTGACTAAGATCTGAGGATTACAGTTCAAAGACAGTCCAGGCAGGAAAGTCTCTGAGACTCATCTCCTGGAGCTGTGGCTCAAGTGATAGAGCACTAACCTTGAGCACAAAAAAAGCTCAGGGACAGCACCAAGACCCTGAGTTCAAGTCCTAGGACCAGCACCAAAACAATAAAAACAACAACAAAGACAAAAATACATGGAATTTGGAAGAGAACCTCTCAGATTCAGATTTCAGCTCTGCTTTTCACTGTCTATGTATTTGAGCATGTCACTCACTTTCTCTGAGTCCCAATTTCCTTATTGATAACAGAAGATGATTTATTCTACACATAATTCTGCCAGAACTGTGTGTAATAACGTCTCTAATTGGTTTAGCACAGTATTTGGCCTTTTTATATCTATAGCCTTTAGTAGTTATTATTTGTAAGTGTAAAAACAGGTTTAGAGAGATTATGCTTTTGCTTAAGAGCTGGTTCATGGTACATTCTAATGATCCCTATAGATTTCAAAGACAGTATTATCATACACAAAAATTAAGATTGATTAAAAAATCCTGTAGATGAATTGGGCATACTTTATCTCAGCACTTGAGAGGCTGAGGTAAGATGATTGCCAATGCATGGTCAGCCTGTACTACATCTAATTAACTAACATTAATTAATTAGCTAACATGAATCTTTGAAACATTCAGTTTTAAAGACAATGTTGCCTTCAAATCTAACATATACATGTCTTGGCAGTATCAGTCTAATGTTGCGAATTAACTTATTTTCTAACTACAACTGTTAGCTGAAAATAGAGCCTATTGGAAAAGGATACCTTAGTTTTTTATGATGATGAAGAAAGAGGAAGAGAAAAAAGGCCTAAATACAGGGTAATTGGACAATATTCCTTAATGAGGTCCCTGGTTCTCTGGGACAGGTAAGCAATGAGTCCTGAGCACTTTGGAGGAAGGGAAGACAGGGTTGTAAGGATGAGGAGAGGAATGGATCCTTAGATTGAAGAAAGGCCTTACATAGCAGGGGATTTTTAAAAATTAAATCTTGAAGATGAAATTGTCATAGAAGAGGATAACTGAATTAAAGGAAAATTAATTAAATGAAGATCACTAGTTTGACAATTCTCATGAGACCTTTCTCAGAATGATCTTAAAATAAAAATGCATGTTTATAAAACATTTATGTTAAAATTTTAATATATTGTATTTGTTATTTATTATATTTTTATTAACCTGATTATTTGCTTGTTATTTTTTCAGGCCATCCTTTGTTACCAGATTTTTTCTTAGATGAATATCCGGATGTGGTTACAAAGACAAAGGAATCACATGGTAAGATCTAGACCATATTAGCACAGGAAAGTACAAGTATTAACTTATTTCTTCCAAAACACAGAATTGATTATGTAACAGTACATTTCTGCCCTCTGTCCTGAAACCATTTTATAACTCAAACCCAATGGGTTCTATGAGTTCTCAGTTGTTAGGAAGAAAATAGTTTTTTGTTTGTTTTTGTCTTCTAGCAACTTCTTAATATATCATTTTTTTAAGTTATTCATTCTCATTTTACTTATTTTTTTTGACACACTGTCTTTGAGTGAGTATCACATGTTGGTAGGTTATTCTGAGGAAAAAAAAGTGACACATCAAAATGTGCTATTTATTTATATAACACATATAGTTTGTACTGTGACTACTTCATGGAAGGAATTAGCATTAAAGAAGGCTTGGTTTTGTTTTTGTTTTTCTGATACTCAGAAACAATGGCCTCCTTGAATTGGTCCTTGTGTTCTGGCACCATGCTGTGTGGCCTACTGAAGGCTGTCAGAAGAAACTTTTCTGAATATCTATTGCAAGAGTTTTTCTCATGGTTTACTAACCGGAACATGCTTCTTCTGGGTCTTTACCCTACTTTTTTGAATCTTTTTTTTTTGCCGGTCATGGAGCCTGAACTCGGCCTGGATGCTCTTCCTCAACTCTTCAGCTTAAGGCTAGTGCCCTACCACTTGAGCCACAGCACCATTTCCAGCTTTTTCTGCTTATGTGGTGCTGAGGAATTGAACCCAGTGCCTCATGCATGCAAGGCAAGCATTGAGCCACCTTCCCAGCCCTTGAATCTTATTAATGCTTTGAATCATACATTTTTTGTTTTAGAAGGCTGATAAAAAAATGTAAAAACAAACTTCCTCTATGCCTTTAGCAAATCTGTCAAACCTTACCACAATGCATTTTAGTATCAAAATATAGGTTCTATTTTATGTGTTTATGTGTGTATGTGTGCATGAAGTGCTGTGGATTGAATCTAGGGCCTTGTGCATTCTAGGCACAAGGCCTAATGTTGTACCACTGAGCTATATCTCCAGCCCCCGTTTAGTTTTTCCTTTTCTTTTCTTTTTTTTTTTTTGGGTCCGGTCGTGGGGCCTGAACTCTGGGCCTGGGCGCTGTCCCTCAGCTCTTCAGCTCAAGGCTAGTGCTCTACCACTTGAGCCACAGCGCCACTTCCGGCTTTTTTCTTTTTGCTTATGTGGTGCTGAGGAATCGAACCCAGGGCCTCGAGCATGCAAGGCAAGTGCTCTACCACTGAGCCACCTTCCCAGTTCCTTTTCTTTTTCTAAAGTTTTAAAGAAACCTAAAATTTACTTAGGTATCAAAAGGACAACTTTTCTTTTGTAACACAGAAAATATGGAAACTATAGAAAGGAAAATAATTCATAATTCTACTGTTCTTCAAAAAATTAGATCTTACCTGGGCACCTGTGGCTCACACCTGTAATCCTAACTACTCAGGAGGCTGAGATTTGAGGATCGTGGTTCAAAGCCAGCCCGGGCAGGAAAGTCCCCGAGACTCTTACCTCCAATAAACCACTAGAAAACTGGAAGTGGCATTGTGGCCCAAGCGGTAGAATGCTCACCTTGAGCTGACGGACAGTGTTCAGGCCCAGAGTTCAAGCCCCATGACCAACCAAAGTAATAAGACCAGAAAAAATAAAGTTGTCGGTCTTTTTCTCTCAAGGATTCTTACAGGATAGCAATTACCCAGAAGCTGACTTAAAGTCTTTGAGAGTATGGCCCCATATCCTAGTTGTTTTTTTTTTTTTGTCCAGTACCCTAAGATTGGAGATACCTTTGCAGGAAGCCATACATGAACTGGGTTTATTTGAATTTTGAATTTTAAGTAAGAACTACTTTATTGATCATGTTTCCTTCATTTTATTCATTCAACAAATATTGATTGAGCACCTTCAATATGTCAATTTGCATGCATTTTCTTGTTCAATACTCACAGTCCAACAAGACAAGTATCATTTACAACTAGCTGGTGTGGTTGCTAGCTAGTAGTGGTGGCAAACTCAGGATTTAAAATCATATTTCTATAGTACCAAGCCTGTCTTTAGCTACTGAATGTAACAGATTTTCCTAAAGCCTAAACACCTACAATTCTTTTAAACTAGCGTATTCTTTCCCCTAGTAATCCCAGCTATTAACTTTTAATGAGGAGTTGCCATCTCATGGACTAAACATGTAGTTGCTATGATCAGCAGATTCTCCCTTTGGACTTATAGTAGCAACAGAATAAAAGGATATTTTTTGACCATGGATTCAGAACAAGAGAAGTTGAATAATCAACTGTGAGATGCTGGCACCAGGCTTGGATAGGGGTGGTTGAACTCTAGCCATCTCCACATGAAGATTGTTCTTACCTTTCACTCTTGAGGTCAGAACACTCAAGTTCCTTTGGGTGATTCCTCCCATAGATGGTTGGACAAAATACTTCTATAGCTCTTTCTTCTTTTCTTTTTGGGTCCATCCATAGCAAGACATTTGTTCTAAATACATTTATACAGGCAGTAGTCCAGTGTCTGTGACTTGAGATCTAAGTTTCCTCTTTCAGGTGATTTTCCATATTGATATCCAGATCCATCACATATTCACTTTACAGGTGATCTTTCAGAGGTCATTGTGGATCCTCACTTGCAAAGTGAAAGAAGTTCACCTTCCCATTTCATCCAATACTTATTTTTATTTTTAACTCAGGGTCATGAGTAGGTACACTCACCAATTACATCCCTGATCTTTTCTTTCTTACTTTCATTATTTTTTAAAAATAGGATCTTATGTTTACATCTAGGCCAGCCTGTATGAGCATCTTATTTATGATCCACTCATAGCTAGGATGACAAGTATGCTCCACCTTGGCTAGGTCTTTATTGGTTGAGAAGAGCTCAGGTGAACTTTTTGCCCAGGCTTCCCTTGAGTCTTGATCATCCTGATTTCTACCTCCCTAGGAGTGTACTCACTTATTAAGTAACTCTGGTTTACATCTGGTTGTGCTTCTTATGCAATTTGTTCTGTGTTTACTAATTTCTATCATGTATATATAACTACTGTAAATTTTGTAGGTTTCATATGTGTGTGTATATGCATGTGTGTGTGTGTGTTTGTGTGAGTGTATTTGCTGGTACTAGGGCTTGAACCTCAGGCCTCTCACTCTTGCTTGGCTTTTTTGGTTACAGCTGGTGCTCTAAAACTTGAGCCTCATCTCTACTCTAGCTTTATTCTGGTTAATTGGAAATAAAAAGTCTCTCAGGGGGTTAGGGATTTAGCTCAGTGGAAGAGCACTTGCCTGGTTCAGTCCTCAGCTGAAAAAAAAAAAAAAAAAAAAGCTGGGCTGGTGGCTCACATCTATAATCCTAGCTACTCAGGAGGCTGAGATCTAAGGATCACCATTTGGAGTCAGCCCTGACAGGAAAGTCTGTGAGACTTTTAGCTCCAGTTAATCACATAAAAAAAGCTGGAAGTGGTGCTGTAGCTCAAGTAGTTGAGTGCTATCCTTGAGCAAAAGAGTTCAGGGACAAGGCCCAGGCCCAGAGTTCAAGCTCTATGGCCAGCTGCAAAAAATAGAGTCTCTCAGATTTGTCTGAGCTGTTCAAACCTTGATCCTTAGAGTTCAACCTCCTGAGTAGTTACAATGATAGGCCTGAGCCACCAGTGTCTGGCAATTTTGTGGTATTTATTTATTTATTTATTGCTGGTCTCATGGACTTTCTTACCCAGGCTGGCTTCTAACCATGATCCTCAGATCTCAGCCTCCTAAGTAGCTAGGATTACAGGCATGAGCTACAAGCACCTGGCTAACTTTGTGGTTTTAATTCATAGCATTTTATTTCTCACCATAACACAGTACTTTTGTTTCCTTATTAGTTCCCCATGAACACTACACATTAGAACATTGGTAGCCTATCAGTAATTCTCAACCTCTCTCCCTTCGAATTTGTTTACTTTTATTTAGTTGTGATTTTAGTTGCTTCTATTCTGGTTGTCTGGATTCTCCTCAAAAAAATCTGGTTCCTATTTATTTATTTATTTTTGTTGATCATGAGGCTTGAACTCTGAACCTGGGTGCTGCCCCTGAGCTCTTCAGCTCAAGGCAAACGTTCTACCTCCCTCTTGAGCCACAGTACTACTTCCGGTTTTCTAGTGTTTTTTTTTTTTTTTTTTTTTTTTTTGAGATAAGTATCTCATTGACTTTTTTTTTTGTCAGTCGTGAGCCTTGAACTCTGTCCCTGTGCTCTTCAGCTCAAGGCGAGCACTCTACCGGTTGAGCTACAGTGTCACTTCCGGTGTTCTAGAGGTTTATTGGAGATATAAGTCTCATGGACTTTCCTGCCCAGCCTGGCTTTAAACCATGATAGTCAGATCTCAGCCTCCTGAGTCGCTAGGCTAATAGGTGTGAGTCACCGGCACCTGGCTTTTTATTTTTAAGTAGTTGTACAAAGGGATTTTGATTCAATATGTCAGTTTTAGTCCTAGTTTAATGACCCTTTCCCTTTAAGCTAGCACTGTCTCATTATGCCCATTTTTTTTTCTTCTGTAGTCTGGAAAACTTTGTGAAATGTATCGTTTGTATTATAAAAAAGTTTGACAAGATTTTCTACAGTTTCATTTCTGTCCTCTGCCTCTTTTTTCCTCCCTGAGGCTTGGATTCGGGGTTTGAGCACTATCCCTTAGTTTATTTTCTCAAGCTGGCACTCTGCATTTGAGCCATACCTCAACGTCAGGCTTTTTGATGGCTTGTTGAGAGAAGAGTCTCACAACCTTTCCTGTTCAGGTTGGCTTTGAGCCTTCATCCTCATACTTAAGCTTCCTGAGTAGGATTACAAGCATGAGTCACTGCTACCTGGCTTGCCTCTAATTTTTAAGGAAACCCTCTTTGTTCAAATACTTAAATATAATAAAAAAATGTTTTAAAAAGAAACAAGCAAACTTTGCTGTTAGGCTTGTTTTTCAAGTTATCCATGTCCTCTTTTAATTTCTCCACTGTCTTTCCATTTCAGCCAGGTATATATCAATTTCTGCAGCCATTTCAGGCATTGTTTTTTTTTTTTCCCCAGTCCTGGGGCTTGAACTCAGGGACTGGGCACTGTCCCTGAGTTTCTTTTTGTTCATGGCTAGCACTCAATCACTTAAGCTACAGCACCACTTCCGGCTTTTTCTGTTTATGTGGTGCTGAGGAATCCAACCCAGGGCTTCATGCATGTTAGACAAGAACTGTACTGCTAAGCTACATTCCCAGCCCCAGCATTTTTTTATGTTGAACATGGGGCTTAAACTCAGGGTCTGGGAACTGTCTCTGAGCTCTTTTGTTCAAGGCTAGTGCTCCAGCACTTTGAGCCACAGCTCCACTTTCAGTTTTTTGGTGGTTAATTGGAGATATCATGGACTTTCCTGCTTGGTTGGCTTCAAATCTTCAGATCTCAGCCTTCTGAGTAGCTACGATTAAGGCATGAGCCTGTGACTAGCACTCAGGGGATGTTTACTTATGTATTATTTTTATTCAATTTTTATTTTATATTATTATTTAAGTTCTTTTTTCTTGTTATTATAGAGGTAATGTACAGAGGGGTTACATTACTTAAGTCAGGTAAAGAGTACATTTTTTTTGGACAATGTCACCCTTCCCTTGTTCTAAGTCTTTATTTTTTAGAGTAGTTTTAAGCTCATAATATAATTGAGAGAAAGATACTCAGATTCTCCTGTATATACCTCCTACCTGAAAGTGAAAACATGCAGTTTGTTATAGTTGATCATATAGTATCCATGTGAAGTAGATTATCTTCATAATAGACTCTTCCTTTTCAGAACAACCTTCTTTTACCCTTGTGCTACTCTTTTTTTTTGTCATAGCATTAGGTTTTTGGGGTTTTTTATCCCCCTTATTTATACATCTTTAGGAGATATCTCTAGAGCTAGAGTAGTCAAATGATCAGGGTAGATAGTTTGCCTTTCTGTCTGAACTGACTCTAAGCTGGTGAACCAGCTGGCCTGGCCTCAGTTGGCACCCTCCCTCCAGTCTGCCCACCAGAGTGTACCTATGGTTCTTCCCCTCTCCATTTTATAGATCACTACCACAGAACTCCTACTGCTCCTGTCTTATTTGGAAACTTTAAGCTTTGGACTTGGATTTGAAAGATAAGAGTTAATATTGAAACTTGCTTGCAGAATCTAGATTAAAAATAGATATCTAAAAGAAATACATCTACTTAGGAAGAGAAGAAACAAGCAGAGCGTCAAGGAGACAACTGTTATAGAGGGTGAAAATGTCCCCATGAAGATCTTTTTGTTTGTTTGTTTTTGGTTGGTCATGAGGCTTGAACTCTGGGCCTGGGCACTGTCCCTCAGCTCTTCAGCTCAAGACAAATGCTCTACCACTTGAGCCACAGCACCACTTCCAGTTTTCTGGTGGTTTATTGGAGATAAGGTTTCACAGCTTTTTTCTGCCCGGGCTGGCTTTGAACCATGATCCTCAGATCTCAGCCTCCTGAGTAGCTAGGATTACAGGTGTGAGCCACAGTGCCCAGTTTGAAAGCCATTCTTTTTTATAATCGCTATATTGCTAATAAATGTTTGTAAGAAATATTGAATCTTTCTTGAAAAGCAGCATCTGTAAAACAGAAGGACAGATCCTAGACTTGTAGTTGGTATAAGCCCAGATTGAACCCATGGTTTAAAAATCTGAGTACTCTGTGTTTTGTTTGGGATGGGGGGTTGGGGGATGGGGGGGGGCGGGGGGGGGGGTGAGGCAGAGTTGTTCCTGCTTTGAGGAAATCTCGACCAGGCTTATGTTTCCTATGCTGATTCTGCGTACTGTCAAATTGCTAACCATGTCTTTCTACAATCAAGCAAGGCAATATTGGAATGTGTGTCCACCTAGGAGATGTTTTGTGTTGTCTTCCCTCCCACCCCCAGTGCTGTGGATTGAGTCTACAGGCTTGTACATATTAGACAAATGTTCTCTCTAGCCTTTTTTCAGTACATTAAAATTTTTAATTGAGTGGAATTATGAGGATATAGCATGGACTTCTAGCCATATGCCTTTTGAAATACTGTTTCTTCCCTGATTTAAGCTGGTCATCTACTGCCTGCACCTTTTACTTTTCACATATATTGCAAATTTCCTTATTGTATCCTGAAGTTATATTCTCTTGTGTAATTTCATCATGTTTATATCTAAATACTCCAGATAATTAATAATGTACTTTATGTCTGGGCAACATCTTTAAGGCTATACTGAAGGTTTTGCTACAATCTCATTGGCACCTGAGACAATACAAATAATGTGTCTTAATTAACTCACAAATCACCCTGACTCACTCCTCAATAAGGAAGGGGCTCCAGTAGTTAACTTAGAAAACAGATGTAGTTCTTGCTGGTGTAACTGCAATACAGCTAAACACATCTTATGCTTACATGAAGGGAGCTGGGTGTCTTTGCTACCCTGGCTTTGGCAGCCTCTGATTCAGCTAATTTTGGTAAGTTCAGACCTCAGTTCTAGGCCGACCTTTACGTTGGCTGGATAAAAATTGGATGTGGAGGAAGTATTACAAAAGGGTAAAATTGTAGGTTCTGGAGTACTACCATCTAGGTTGAAATTCCTGATATGCTTACTGAAGTATAAATTTGGCTGTGTGTATGTATGTGCATATGTGCATGTGTGTTGTGTGTATGTGGAGCCTGGATTCCCGTTGCCATTCGAGAACATATCTTACTTTATGGGGGGAGGGAGGAGCTTGAACACAGGACTTGGGCACTGTTCCTGAGCCTCTTTGTGCTCAAGGCTATCACTGTACCACTTGAGCCACAGCACCACTTCTGGCTTTTTCTGAGTAGTTTATTGGAGATAAGAGTTTCATGGGGGCTGGGAAGGTGGCTCAGTGGTAGAGCGCTTGCCTTGCATGCATGAGGCCCTGGGTTCAATTCCTCAGCACCACATAAGCAGAAAATAAAAAAGCTGGAAGTGGCGCTGTGGCTCAAGTGGTAGAGCTAGAGCGCTAGCCTTGAGCTGAAGAGCTGAGGGACAGCGCTCAGGCCCCACGACCAGACCCCCCCCCCCCCAAAAAAAAAAAAAAAAAAAAAGAGTTTCATGGACTTTTCTGCCTGGGCTGGCTTTGAACCATAATCCTCAGATCTCAGCCTCTTGAGGAGGATTACAGGCATGAGCCACCAGTGTATGACCCTATCTTTTAAAATTTATTCATTGTATTTACTGAATTGAACAAACTGTGCCCTCTGGGCTTTCTTAATTTTTTTTTGTATATGTGCAATGAGAAACACTTTATAGAACAAGACAAATTATAAAAAGGGTAAATTCTGATTTCTGTATATTTTGTATTTGGTCACATTCAGAAGACTTTAAAATTTAAAAAATTATCATTTTTAGTATAAAGATAGTAGTCATTGAAAAAGAATAGTATTTGGAATAAGTGAGACAGATTTGGGTTAAAATTTTCCCCTTGTCACATATTTATGGCCTCAAGTCATGTCAGCAACAGTTTTCTTGTCTCCTTTCCTTTCCTTATAAATATTGGAAAAGTTAATTATTGTGGTGTATCCTATTCTGCATTTAATATGGTAAGCTTCCATTAATATTGGTTGTAATAACTGTCATTAAGTTATCTTGAACTTTTCTGAGTCAAAGTTAATATCTACATGTTTTTTCTCTGTGTCTTAAGACATTGACTGGAGCTTCTAGGAGGTTCACTGAAATTATTTACTTTAGCTATTCTTACTTGACTCTTAATTTACTTGTAAGGTGTTAGATAGGATTTTTGTGGGGGAGGGCAGGACCATACAGGGTATAGCTCCATCCATGGTAGAACTCCAGCAGGCAGGAGGCTCTGAGTTCAATCCCTGGTGTAAGCATGTACGTGTGCTTACACACATTTAAATCAGTGGTTTGTAGTAAATTTGTTGTTTTGAATATTTTCTTACGTTTTTATTTTTCCCCACAGTCCAGAGGTATCTTATTTCTTACATCTATTAGGCCATGAATCAATTAGGAATAGGTTTCAGCAGCTCAGGCTCCATCCTATTGGTTCTCACAAGGTGAGAGTAGGCCGAGTGAAGCAGGCTGTCACTATAGTTGAACCCAGTTTCCTTTCTCTTAGCCTTCTTGGTTTTCTGATCATTTTCCTTCACAAGTGCTTAAGGTACAAAATCATACATTAATTCTCTTGTCAAGAATCTTGCCTTTAACTTGCTTTTCCTCAACCAGCTAAATAGCATGCTGGGTGACACTGTAGACTCTCCAATTTTGCCATGGTGACACTTGTTAGGCCTTTTTGAACAGTGCCCATCTTGTGATGTCTACCATATCATCCGTCTTGTAGAATCATACACATGTAGACAAAGCAACAACTCCATGACTTTTCAAAGACCTAGAGAACACGTTGGGCACCTCTACTCTTTCCTTTGCTGTTTGTCTTTACAGAAAAGTACACAAAGTGGCTGGCTGGTTAAAAGGCCCTATATATTTTTCTTTGAATATTTAAAATAGCTCACCTGCTAAGTCATTTGTGTTTTTTCTGGTTATTTGTTTAAAAACTTTAATTTTCTGCCGGGTGCTGGTGGCTCACACCTGTAATCCTAGCTACTCAGGAGGCTGAGATCTGAGGATCTTGGTTCAAAGCCAGCCCAGGCAGGAAAGACCGTGAGACTCCTATCTCCAATAAACCACCAGAAAACCGGAAGTGGTGCTGTAGCTCAAGTGGTAGAGTGCTCGCCTTGAGCTGAAGAGCTGAGGGACAGCACTTAGGCCCAGAGTTCAAGCCCCACCACCGACAAAAAAAAAAAACAAAAAAACCCAAAAACTTTAATTTTCTCATTCAGTCACTGACTTAAAAAACACAAAGCCATTCATTTAGTTGTAAAAGTTGTTAGAAGGTTGGCATAATTTAAAATATTTCCCATATTTTATCTTTAAATGTTTTTCTTCATTAAAATTTCTAGGAAATTGCATTACTCATTGTATTTTATTTATCTGACTTTAAATTATATTTTTAATTCTATTCATTTGTTTTCTGATTTATTCCCTTTTTTTTCTTTTTTGCGCCACTTGAGTCACAGCTCCACTTGTGGATTTTTTGGTGGTTAATTGTAGATTAAGAGTCTCACAAACTTTCCTGCTCAGGCTGACTTTGAATTATGATCTTCAGATCTCAGGCTCCTTAGTAGCTAGAATTACAGGCCACTGTCACCTACCAAGAAAGGTGGTTTTTTTTTTTTTTTTTCTCCTGTCAGTTGTGGGGCCTGAACTCTGGGCCTGGGTGCTGTCCCTCAGCTCTTCAGCTTAAGGCTAGCACTCTACCACTTGAGCCATAGCACCACTTCCTGCTTTTTCTGCTTATGTGGTACTGAGGAATTGAACCCAAGGCCTCATCCATGCAAGGCAAGCACTCTACCACTGAGCCACCTTCCTAGCCCAAGATAGGTTTTTAAGATTCAGATATCTAAAGCCAGGCGCCAGTGGCTCATGCCTGTAATCCTAGCTACTAAAGAGGCTGACATTTGAGGATCATGGTTCAAAGCCAGCCTGGGGAGGAAAGTCCATGATACTCTTATCTCCAATAAACCACCAGAAAACCAGAAGTGGCACTGTAGCTCAAGTGGTAGAGTACCCGCCTTGAGCTGAAGAGAGTAGGGACAGCGCCCAGCCCCAGAGTTCAAGCCCTAGAACCGACAATAAATAGATAAATAAATAAAAATTCAGATACCTAAATATCACTGCCATTTTTATTAGGATTTATTATTTTTCCAGTCATTATTTGCTTTGCAGAATGATTAGAATGTTCACTTAGCTGTTGATTCTAACTATAATCTCTAGCAAGACTAATTACACAGTTAACATTTTGATTTCCATCTTTCTCAGGGTCTTTTTTTCCCCCTTGGCTTTAAAACTGAATGGATATAAGAGAGTGATTAATTATCATCTCCAAAATGCAATTGTTTTTGGTGAGGTCTGTTTATCATAAACATTTTATTGTTAGCAGTGGTTTGTTTCTGTTTTGGTTTTGTGACGTAATCTGAAAGTGAGCCTTTTACTTGGGAGTACAGGTCCTTCCTTGTATTTATAGTCATAACTGACATAACTGTCTGCTGTCCCTCAGATTGATGCTTTTAGATATCATTTGGTCAAATAGGTCTATTTGATAGCAAGAGCATCTTGCTAATTAATGAATTCTTTTTTTTCTTTTTCTTTCTTTCTTTTTGTCAGTCGTGGGGCTTGAACTCTGGGCCTGGGTGCTGTCCCTCAGCTCTTCAGCTCAAGGCCAGCGCTCTACCACTTGAGCTACAGCGCCACTTCTGGTTTTCTGGTGGTTTATTGGAGATAGGTTTATTGGAGATGGTCTTTCCTGCCAGGGCTGGCTTTGAACCAAGATCCTCAGATCTCAGCCTCCTGAGTAGCTAGGATTACAGGCTTGAGCCACCAGCGCCCGGCTTTTTTTTTTTTTTGCCAGTCCTGGGGCTTGAACTCAGGGCCTGGGCACTGTCCCTGAGCTTCTTTTGCACAAGGCTAGCACTCTGCCACTTGAACCACAGCACCACTCTTGGATTTTTCTGTTTATGTAGTATTGAGGAATTCATACATGTTAGGCAAGCACTCTACCACTAAGCTACACTACCAGCCCAGCTAATAAATTCTTCGTGTGCTCTTCCATTACCAAGGATTTAAGGCCATTTACCTGAATAATATTTTATAGATGCTGTGCCAGAACCAAAGAAACCAAAAGAACCAAAGGAACTAAAGGAAGAGAAGATGCAGCCACCACCAAAAATGCATACTGGAGCTGTGGAAGAAACATTTCGAATTGTTAGGGATTCTCTCAGTGATGATGTTGTTAAAGCCACTCAAGCAGTGTATCAATTTGAACTCTCAGGTAAGGTTTGTGTCTGATAATCTGGGGCTTTTATGAATACAGTGGGATGTTTCTTCTGGAATAAATTCAGCCTCTGGTAGTGACTACCAAGATCTTGAATGAAAACATTGAAGGATTCTGGCCTTGAGCTAAAGAGCTGAGGGACAGCGCCCAGACCCAGAGTTCAAGCCCCACGACCGACCAAAACAAAACAAAACAAAAAAAAAAGTATAGGAAAACATTGAAGGATAATAGGAATCAGTGCATAGGGATAAATGGAAAATACAATTTCATTGCATATACTTCAAATGTTAAATATCTCCTTGGCATGTGAAATGGAGGGCAAATCTTATATAGACAGGTATGTATGCATTGACAGGTAGGGTAACTTGATAATGTTATCTTTGAGATAACTTGAATGTAGCCAGCTGTTAAAAACTTAATAGTTTTCCTATATATTATAAAATGAACACAGTTTAGTGGTAGTTTTAAGAACTAGGCCTGATACCTTGGCACATGACTATAATCCCTAAGACAGGTTTATGGAAACTTTGAGGCCAGCCTGAGTTCTTTCTCAAAATATAAAAAGGGGTTTGTTATATAGCTTAGGGCTGAGTAATGATCCTGCAGGTATGAAAACCTAGGATTAATCCTAGGTCTTCAGCCTGGTGGTTATAGCTTAGTTTTTCACTCAAGTTTGGCATTCTACTATTTAGATACACTTCCATTTTTGGCTTTTTTGCTGGTTAAATGGAGATAAAAGTCTTACAGTCTTGGGCTGGGAATGTGGCTTAGTGGAATAGTGCTTACTTAGCATTCATGAAGCCCTGGGTTCAATTCCTCAGTACCACAAACACAGAAAAAGCTGGAAGTGGTGCTGTGACTCAAGTGGTAGAGTACTATCCTTGAGCAAAAGAAGCTCAGGGACAGTACCCAGGCCCTGAGTTCAAGCCCCAGGACTGGCCAAAAAAGAAAAGAAAAAAAAAAGCAAAAAGAAAAAAAAAGTGTCTTACAGTCTTTTCTGCCTAGGCTGGATTCAAACCATCATCCGCAGAGCTCAGCCTCCTCAGTAGGCAAGATTGTAGGCATGAGCCACCAGCACCTGGCTTTTGCTTCCTTTTTGTCCTTGGAATCTGTGGTCTATTGCTTAGTCACTCTTCTAAAGTTGTTGGACTCTGTTATGTGATCAGCTGTCAGAGGACTAGTTTTGTGTAAATCATATTGCCCCTGGCCTGTAGTGGTCCCAGGTTGCTAAGTCTTGGTGGAGGAAGAAACACGCCACCTAGTGGGTTTGTACAGGAGAAAGTCATCATTGTCCTTTCTTACATAGGATTTAAATACTGTGTTTTTCACTTACTGCCTCATTTCCCACAGTGGTTACTTTTTATACCTTCTGAGATGCCTACATACAGAAACTGCTTTGTGTTCCTGCCAGAAAATATAAATCAATCTGCATAGGTCCTGTCCTTTCCTCCTTTCTGCCCAATATAGCTGTTTTCATTCAGTGTACCCTAAGTTTTTTTCTTTTTTCTTTTGTCAGCCGTGGGGCTTGAACTCTGGGTCTAGGCACTCTTCAGCTCAAGGCTAGTGCTCTACCACTTAAGCCACAGTGCCACTTCTGGTTTTCTGGTGGTTTATTGGAGATAAGAGTCTCAAGGACTTTCCTGCCTGGGCTAACTTTGAACTGCGATTCTCAGATCTCAGTAGCTAAGATTACAGGCGTGAGCCACCAGCTCCAGGCTACCCTAAGCTTTAATGTCTATGTAGTACCAGTTTCAATATGGATCCCATGCTGGCCTCAAACTCATTGACAGTCTTCCTGCCTCTGCTCCTGTACTGGAATTATAGTCATGGCTTGGCTAGTTTTTTTTTTTTTTATTGTGGCAAAATATACATAAAATATACGAGACATAAGTAAAATACATTTTAAATATTTATAAATGTGTGATTCAGTAGTATGTACATTCACACTGCCATGCAACCATCAGCACTCTCCTTCTCTAGAACTTTGTTTTTTTTGTCCATTGTAGGGTTTGAACTCGGGGCCTGGGCGCTCTCTCTCAGCTCTTCAGCTCAAGGCAAGCGCTCTACCACTAGAGCCACAGCACCACTTTCGGTTTTCTGGTGGTTAATTGGAGATAAGAGTCTCACAGACATTCCTGCCTGGGTTGGCCTTGAACCACAATCTTCAAATCTCAGCCTTCTGAGTAGCTAGGATTATAGGTGTGAGCCACTGGCGCCCAGCCTTTAGAACTTTTTCAATATCCTAAATTCACTTTCTGTTACCATTAAACAGTGACTCTCCTTTAACCTCTAGTCCTACTGTTCTGTCTGCATGAATTTACTACTTTAGGTGTCTTGCTTCCATATTAGTATACTCCTATATCATCATCCACTTCCAGGCTCTTGTGAGAACATGTTTTTCCTGTTTATCAAAGGGCTTTCAAAACTTAGTATTGTACCAGGAACATAGTAAGTTCTCAGTAAATATTGGTTGAATATGATTGATAGAGGCCTAAAGGTTGTACCCTGAGAAGCAGGATATTGGAAGATTATTCTGATCTTGATAATTATTGTTTATTTCCATATGTTTGTTTCTGTATAGGTGAAGATGGTGGCACTTGGTTTCTTGATCTGAAAACCAAGGGTGGGTATGTGGGACATGGAGAGCCCTCAGATCGGGCAGATGTAGTGATGAGTATGACTACTGATGATTTTGTCAAAATGTTTTCAGGTAAGTTTTCAATTTTGTAAGTTCACTTATTGTTCAGGGAAATTATTTTTTGCAGTACTGGCAACTGAACCTAGGACATTGTACATGCTGGGCAAGTATTTACCACCTGAGTTACGCTTCTAACCCTTTTACTTGTTTGTTGTTGTTGTCTTGTTGCCATCTTGGGCCTTGAACTCTGGGCTTAGGTGCTGTTCCTAACCTTCTTTTGCTCAAGGCTAGCACTATACCACTTGAGCTCCAGTATACCACTTCTAGTTTTTTTTTTTTTTTTTGTGATTAATTGGAATAAGATTCTCACGGACTTTCCTGCTCTTGCTGACCTTGAACCTTGATCCTCAGATCTCAGCCTCCTGAGTAGCTAGGATTACAGGCATGAGCCACTAGTGCCTAGCAGTATACTGTTTTTGAGGAAGAGTCTTGTCACTAACTTTGTCTAGGCCAGCTCCAAATTCACAACTTTCCTGTATCCCAAATAGCTGGGATCATAGACATGTACCACAATACCTGGCTTGTTCAGAAAAAATTTTTAATGATTTTAAAATATTTCAGTTTATTCCTTTCCAAATAATTGAGACTCATAACTGTTCCTAACAGTGGAATTATAGCTGCTGTCTGTGTTGAAGAACACAGTCTTGTGAGGCTGTAGTTAATCTTGCCTCTACTGTCATTTCTACTTCATCCAACAATCACAGAGTAGCTGTCAGGTCTTGCTCTTTGTTTTATTTTGTATTGTTTTTACATGACTCAGAAGCTAACAATGTAACATTGGAAGCAGAGAGAGAATTCAGAGATTCCTAAGTGGGCTTCATTCTGCTAGCTGAACTAAGATACCATATTTCCAGTAACTCCATGGAGACCAAAGATGCAGGAGTCAGCACCTCACTTACTGAGGGCAAAGTCCTGCTTCCAACTTGCCAGGTACTGGAATAGGAAGTGGATGCAGCCTTCTGCCCTAGCCCAGTGAACCTGCCTTCTGGGGAAGGCCTAACCAGAGAAACTTTTTGCATGATTTTCTTTCTATTCTGTCCATTGAGAGTGCCAGAGAAATTTAAAGAGTAATTTGCTGTACTTTTATTCTTAGAATACTACTCCAACTGGTAAGTTAATTGACTCAATTTGGAAAAAGTCAGAAGCAGCTCTTCAGAGCACTATAAGGAATCCTTCATGTAATGAATCACAAATGTTATTCAGACTTTGTTGTTTTAATCTTGACAAACAGGATCACAGTATATTCTGTACTCTCGAATTCCAGTTCTAATCAAGGATATCAGGATGTCCAAGCCTATCTGTCTTTGATGCCCCAATGACCAAGATGTCCTAACTTAATCCTTTTTTGTAGTAGTGTTAAATATTAATTATACAAAAATTGCTTATAAAACAAGATACCATTTTTCCATTGTATATAATATTTTACCACAGTACTGAAAAATTGACTTTAAATATATATGTATGTGCATGTGTACTTCTACATACTTCTAAATAGTATATATACTTGTACATACCAATTTATATAAATATATATATGCTTATAAAACATGATACCAATTTTACTTGATAATTTTTTCCCATTGGACATTGTATCTTTCAGTGTTACAGTCTAATTAATTTTAGTTCTTCAAAACTATTTCTTCGTAGAACTGAAATGGTACTTTAGATATACTTAATTAACACCCAATGAATGTACGTAAACATGCATCTTATATTCTTTAAGCTGGGTGCCTGTGGCTCACACCTGAAATCCTAGCTCCTCGGGAGGCTGAGAACTGAACATTGCAGTTTGAAGCCAGCCCACCCAGGCAGGAAGGCCATGAGAGTCTTATCCAATTAATGATAGAAAAAGCTAGAAATGGCACATTGGCTCAAGTGGTAGAGTACTAGCTAACCTTGAGCAAAAGGAGCCCAGGGACAGTGCACAGGCCCAGGACTGGCAAGGACAAACACAACAAATTCTTTAACTTAAAAACTACTTAAAACTGTTGTCAACATTTAAACTAAAACATTAATTTGATCTAATATTTACTGTATGATTGTTGTGAATTAAGAAATGTACTCAGCAGTCCTTTGAGATAAAATATTTTCACCATTTTATAGAAGTAGAAACTGAAACACTTATGAACAACTAAATAACAAACCCAAGGTCAGATAGTGAATGTGTAAATGATGGAGCCAGGATTTAAATCAAAGTGAACACCAAAGTTCCTCCTCTCAATGCTGTTTTGACTGACCTCCTAAGTTGAATCCATGGCTTCTTTAATTTACCTTTTGGTCACAGAGTGTTAACTTGAAATAATAGATATGTTGTTGCATTAACTAAGTGATCCAGCCAGCCATATGAACTGTTCAAAATACATTAGTAATTATGAGGTGTATTTTGTAAGCAACACTTTATAGATGGGTAGCAAATTTGCTTTTCCTTCTTACATACTTTCATCCTATTTATCTTATCTGCTTTTCTTCAAATGGGCATAATTTAGATCATAAGCATAAGTCTCTTCAGAAATCACTGCCATTTCTATGCTTAAATATATAATAGATTATAAATATAACATCCTCAAGCAACTAGTAATCAAATTATCATAATCTCTCCTTTAGACCAGTAGAGGCCACTGTGTAATAAAGCAGTAAGATAGAAAAGAAATTGAGCTGGTTTTAGTGGCAAGTGCCTGTCAGCCTAGCTATTCAAAGGCTGAGGCTTGACTGCTTGAGTCCTGGAGTTCATGGCCAGATAGGGCAACATAGCAAGACCCAGTCTTTTTGTAATTTCTTTATCTGCTCCTCCTGTGCGCGCGTGCGCGCACGTACGTACACACACACACACACACACACACACACACACACACACACACACACACACACACACACACACACACACACACACACACCATTGTTATACAGTGCTAAACAGCTATTTTTTATTTTTTTAAAAAATTTTTATTGTGAAAATACTGTACCAGAGGGGTTACAATTACATGAGCAAGATAATGAGTACATTCCTTATCAAGCATTGTAGCCTCCTCCTCTGTTTCCCCTTACAGCTATTTTTTTTAAATTTGTTTTAATAGCATTGTTGAGGTTGAATTTATCCCATATTGTTTATCCACATTCCAGCTTATGAGCATTTGAATTGTTTCAAGTTTTGGACTGTTATGAATATTGCCAGACCAACATTGTGTTTTTGTTTTCTTTTTTGTATGTGAACATTTATGTGTGGAGGGGGGCATTGTCCCTGAGCTTTTTCACTTTGAGCCACAGCTCCACTTCTGGCTTTTTTTGGGTGGGAGGGGGGCTTTTGGTGGTTAATTAGAGATAAGGCTCACAAACTTTTGTGCCTGAGCATGCTTTGAACTGCAGTCCTCAGATCTCAGCCTCTTGAGTAGTTAGGATTACAGGCGTGAACCACCTGCACCCAGCTCTGAACACTCTTATACATATATTTGTGTAGATAAATGCTTTCATTCTTTGTGGGTAGATTCCTTTTTTTTTTTTTTGTCGGCCGTGGGGCTTGAACTCTGGGCCTGGGCGCTGTCTTTCAGCTCTTCAGCTCAAGGCGAGCGCTCTACCACTTGAGCTACAGCGCCACTTCGGGTTTTCTGGTGGTTTATTGGAGATAGGAGTCTCACGGTCTCTCCTGCCCGGGCTGGCTTTGAACCGCGATCCTCAGATCTCAGCCTCCTGAGTAGCTAGGATTACAGGCGTGAGCCACCAGCGCCCAGCTTGTGGGTAGATTTCTAAGAGTAGAAATTTTACATGCAGCAAGTTGATATTAACTTTTTAAGAAATTATCAAATGGTTTGCTAAAGTGACTATTTTTACATTCCCATCAGCAATTCATGAAGGTTCCAGTTTCTCTACATGGTCGCCAATGCTTGTGATTGCCATTTTATTCTAGCCATTGTAATGGGTGTGTGTGGAGATCTCATGTCATTTTAATATATGTTATTAATTATTAATGATGTTGAACATCTTTTCATATGTTTGATGGCTATTTATATTTGGTGAGCTATGTATTCATAGCCTTTGCTCATTTGTCTATTATTGAATTATAAGAGATTGTGATTGTAATATTATTGATTAATATGATTAGATATTCTTATCTTTATATAACTATGAACATACAGATTTTATCATATACATACTTAGAGATACTAAACATATCATTATAAAGATATATTTTCTATATATAAAATATTTATATTCAGAATGCATGTCCTTTTTTTTTTCTTTTTGGCAGTACTAGCATTTGCTTTATGCTTTCTAAGCAGGTGCTTTAACATTTGATTCACATCTCCATGTCTAGATTGGATGCATGCTCTTTTTATTATTTGTTATTTTTATGTAGTGGTACAAAGGGATTTTAATTCAAAATACCAATTTATGAGTATAATGTACCTTGATCAGTGTCATCCCTTACCTTGTTCTCCTCCATTTCTCCCAACCCCACCTCAAGTTAACTGCTCCATTTTCACATATGTATGTTGGCTATTATGACTGTATTCACCCACCCTTCCTCTTTGCATATGTCTGCTCTCCTGCCTCTTGACCTCCCTCTTCTTCTGACAACTCATGTTTCAGCTTCCTGGTATTCATTCCATTAAACTGTCAGTTGTTCAAAGGAGTCACACCATTGGAATACCATACTGCGTATAACATACATAGTTGTTGTGTGTATATGACCCTGTATATGTTGTCATATATGTTTATAATTTAGATCTAACGTCCACAGATTAGAGAAAAACATGTGCCCTTTGTATCTCTGAGCCTGAGTTATTTCACTTAATATAGTTTTTTTCCAGGTCCATCTATTTCCCTGCAAATGACATATTATTCTTCCCAATGGATGAATAAAATTCCCATACATACATACATATACATACCACATTTCTTTGTTGATGCATGCTCTTTATCAAGCATGTGATTTCCTTTTTTCTCTGTATTTGTGGCTTTTCTGTCTTTCCCTACCTTTTTCTCTCCCTCCCTTTCTTCTTTTATTCCCCTTCCCCACCCCCAGTATTGAGGATTGAATAATTGAGCCTACTGCTTGTTAGGAAAGCACTCTACCATACTTGAGTCAGGCCCATAGTCCTCAATTTCTTGAAGTTAAACTTGAAATAACTAAAAGTTGAATGATCTATAACAAATTGGAAATTTTACTGAAATACATACTACTTATTTACCAGAATTCATCTTAGGGTCATGTTTCTTTTAGTGTACTGTAAGAAATATGTCTTTAGCTTTTTCCATAATCTTTTGCTGATCATTTTTTATGTAATCCCTCATATACAGGATATTGTAAGTATCTAAGTCAGGGATTGAGACTCCCTAGATATACTGATAAAAATGTTGTAGTAGAAATTTGTATGCTTCTGACATTTATATAACTCAAGGAAATTCTTTTTATAATGCATATTTTTGAAAGAGTACATCTTTGGATCACTAATGGTTGCTTTGCCTTCTCTCATTTTTCTCATTCTAGGGAAACTAAAGCCAACAATGGCATTTATGTCTGGAAAATTGAAGATTAAAGGAAACATGGCCCTAGCAATCAAATTGGAAAAGCTGATGAATCAGATGAATTCCAGACTGTGAAGGAAAAGAAACAAAAATATTGACTATGCTGAAAAAGTAAAAAAAGCTCAACAGTTAAAATCTAATGCTCATTGTCTTCCTTATTATTTTCAAGAATACACATGTTCTAGAAAAAAAGTAGAATTTATCTATAAAACTTGACATAATTAAAGCAGCTAACTGAATCAAACATATTTTATTAAATTCTATGACATTGTGTTCTTTATATTCTGACAGATTCCTCTATGCCTTATATCTCATTCTCTTTCAGGAAAAGTATATGGTGAACAACCAACCAGGTCAAGCAGTAAAATTAGCTCTGTATGCAGCTTCTTCTCATGTTTGTCCTCCCTCAAAGACAACTCAGATAAGGAATGCTCAACTTGTAGTATCTCTCTTCTTTTTTGCAGGCCTTTAGTTTTGCTCAGCATTTTTTTTGGGGGGGGGGTGTCATGGGGCTTGAACTCTGGGTGCTGTCCCTTAGCTCTTCAGCTCAAGACTAGTGCTCTACCCCTTGAACCACAGTGCCACTTCCAATTTTCTGGTGGTTTATTGGAGATAAGAGTCTCATGGACTTTCCTATCCAGGCTGGCTTCGAACCTTGATCCTCAGATCTCAGCCTCCTGAGTAGCTAAGGATTACAGGCATAAGCCGCTGGCGCCCGGCTTCAGCAGTGTTTTATGGGTTTAAGTATAAAATATTTGCATGTAGGATTTTTAAAAAAAAACTTACACATAAACATTTCATGTTATTGATGCTATTTGAAATAGCTTTTCGAATTTCAGTTTTTAATTTTTCTTTGCTAATACACAGAAATATAATAAAATTTATAAGTAGGCCTTACATCCACTTAACTAGTTTTAGCTTTATGTGAAGATTTTGCAGGGTTTTTTTTTTAAATATATAATCATGGTAACTGCCAATAAAGATAATTTTATCTCTTCTTATTCACTGTACCTTTGTTTCTTTTTCTTGTTGTATTGTACTGTTAGGCTCACGTATAGTGGTGACTACTGATGGTGAGAATGGACATCCCAGTCTGAGCATCATAGTGAGACTTTCTCAGAAAACCAACCAAACCAGTTTGTTGACATATAAATACCATGCATACCATTCTCTTCTTACAGTGTATAATTCACTGGGTTTTAGTTATATTCACAGTTAATCAACCATGTCATCACATTTTTAGAACATTTTTATTAACCATAAAAGGAACTGTACTCCAGTAGCATTTATCTCACTCACATTGTCACTAAAACCTCTTAGCTATAGGCAACCCCAGTAAACTTTCTCTTGCTGTTGATTTGCCTATCCTGGGTGTTAATATAACCATCATGACTGGCTTTTCAATTCCTTAATGTTTTCAGAGTTCATCCATATTGTAGCATTGTGTCATTGTCAATTTATATGATATACTTGCTGCTTCCACATCAGTTTTTTTGGCCTGACTTAGCTGTTTAAAGCCCATTGTACCTTGTCACCTTGGGCTTAGTTAAAACTGACTTTCTTGCCTGGCATGGGTGGCTCATGCCTGTAATCCTAGCTATTCAGAGATCTGAGGATTGAGGTTGGAAGCCAACCCAGGCAGGAAAGTCTGTGAGACTCTTATCTCCAATTAGTCCCAGAAGAAGCTAGAAGTGGTACTGTGGCTCAAGTGGTAGAGTGCTAGCCTTGAGCAAAAGAAGCCCAAAGATAGCGCACAGGCCCAGAGTTCAAGCCCCAAGAAGAGCAAAAACAAACACAAAAAACACTTTATTCCTCATCCCAAGGACTCCACATATCCCCAAATTGAAACCTATAAAAAAAAATTCCCTGTTTATAAATGTTTTCTTTCTATAGTTTTAGTTTTTAGTGCTAGTCCTGAGGCTTTGATCTCAGGGTCTTGGTGCTATCTCCTAGATTTTTCATTCAACGCTGGTGTTCTACCACTTGATGAGACTGTTTTAAGAAAACCTTTTTTTTTTTTTTTCTTAAATCAATTTTTTTTTGTCAACTTAGATTTTGTTGTCTTAAAATCCAAAGGGATCTTCCTATTTTATAGCTAGTATGAACAGTACTGATGTGAATATTCATGTACAAGACTTTGTGCTGCCATATATGGTCATTTCTCTTGATTATATATGCCTATGGGGAGAGCTGCTGGATTGTGGTAATTTTGTGTTTAGCCTTTTGAAGACTTGCCTACTTTCTAAAATACCTGCACCATCTTACTGTCCCACTAAGAACTGAACAAGAGTTGATTTTCTATCACAAAGGCTTAGTACTGTCTTTTTTATAAACATCATGGTGGATGTGTAGTGGTATTCTGCTGTAATTTTGATCTAATTTCCTTGATAGCTCTATTTGATTCTTATGAAATCCTAATTCTCTAGTGAAATTGTCCATTCTGTTACTTGTGTTTTGAACATATTATAGGTATTCTAAAGGTTCTAGCTAATAACTAGGATATCTGGAACATTTGTACCCATGATTCCATTGTCTTTTTTTGTCCTGGTTTTTATTAAGCTTGTTTTTTTCTTGGCATGTTTGGTAATATTTGGTGGAGTACCAGATATTATTTATGAAAAATTATAAAGCACTTCTACTAAGGTCCACTAAAGAGCTTTTTTTTTTTTTTCTGGGTCCGGTCCTGGGGCCTGAACTCTTGGCCTGGGTGCTGTCCCTCAGCTCTTCAGCTCAAGGCTAGCTAGCACTCTACTACTTGAACCACAGTGCCACTTCCGGCTTTTTTTTTTCTGCTTATGTGGTGCTGAGGAATCGAACCCAGGGTCTCAAGCATGCAAGGCGAGAGCTTTACCACTGAGCCAACTTCTCAGCCCAAGAGCTTTTTTTTTATGGCAGGAAAACAGTATTTGAAGTTCATCTTGATCCAACCAGAGACTAAGGTAGTACAAGGCTATTTAGGTACTGGTCGGACTATTTCAGATTTGCTTTTGTTTCCAGTATATATAGTTGTTAAGAGTTACAACTGAAACTGATGTTTACAAGGGCCCTTCCTTCCTATTTAATTTCTACAACACCATGAGACAAAGATTTCCACTTATTTTTTCCTCTTAGCAGTTTGCTTTCTGCTTCACTTCATGGCTTTTTGTGCTTTTTTTTTTTTTTTTTAAGATTAGGAATCCACAAGTGCTTTGGAGGAGAATGGCAAAGTGATACTTTATTTTGGTGGCACTGATGTTTGAGCTCAGGGCCTTTTGCAGCTTGTTAGGCAAATATTTTAACATGTTTCCATCCTTCTTTTTTTTTTTTTTATGGTCTTGCGCTTTTGCTTTTGTCCTGGACCAGCCTCCAACCAGCCTCCACACACAACCTGTGTGTTCCATCTAGCTTGGATTACAGGTGTGTGTATCATTACTATAATCACATCGTCTAGGACCTTGGCCTGACAAAGGCTTAAGTGTCTTAACAGAGTGACATATAAATTTTATGTCTTCAGCCCAATGAGACTGTCCCAAACTCCAAAAGCTACTCTCTCTGTGGCTTCTATACTCACAAATTGGCAATGCTCTCAACAAGAAAAAGTGGCTAGGAATGTACTATTCACTTCAAGATATTTCCTTCTTCCTTACTGTTGAACTCTCAAGGATTGGTTGACTAGATTGTTCTCTAATAGTTATAAGCAGCTTTTATAATTCTCAGTGAGAGAGTTAATTTGCTTAACACTATACCCCTAAATTGCCACAAGAATGCATATATGTACACGCATATATATATGCATATACTTTTAAAGTTAATGTGGTAAAAACAAAAAAATAGTGTATATACTTAAACTTAGATCTCTATATTTCAATTTAGATCTCTAGAACTTTTTCGTTTTGCAAAAAGTGAAACATATTCCATCTTCCACCCCCTCCTTGTTACCACTATTCTACTTTGTGTTTCCATTATTTTGAACATGTAGGTACCTCAGGTAAGTGGGATCATCCAGTATTCGTCTTTTTGCCACTGACTTATTTAGAATAATGTCCCCCAAATTCAAGGAAGTTGCAGCATTTGACATTACTTTTTTGTGTGTGCTGTGTGTCAGTATTTGCTCTTAAACTCAAGGCTTTAAACTCTTGCTTGGCTTTTCCTCGAGGCTGGCACTCTACTGCTTGAGCCACATTTCCACTTCTAGCTTTTTGGAGATAAGTCTCAAAGACCTTTCTGCCCAGTCTGGCTTCAAACCTTGATTCTTAGATCTCAACCTCCAAAGCAATTAAGATTACAGATTACACCCAGAATTTTTTTTTAAGGCTGAATAGTCCATTGTAAGTATATGTAACATTTTATCCATTTATCTGTCAACTGACACTTAGATTGCTTTCACCTCTTTACATATTGTGCATACACTGACTTATCTTTAAGACCCTGCCTTCAAGTCTTTTGGATACATACTCAGAAGTAAGTCTGCTGGAGCATGGTTCATATGATTATTACACTTCTAGTTTTTTTTTGAGGACCCTCCATACTGTTGAGATGTACAAATTGTTATGTCTATGTCGAAAAATGAACTTTACAACTTGGGAGCGGAGGAGGGGGGTAGCAGGGAGGATTAGGTGTGAGGGGGGGAGGATGGGAAGGGATGGGAAGGGGAAACAGGAGGAGGCTACAATGCGTGATAAGAAATGTACTCATTATCTTTCCCATGTAATTGTAACCCCCCCTCCATACTGTTTTACATGGCGATTATTCCTTATAGTCCCACCAGCAGTGCACAAAGGTGCCAGTTTCTTCACAGAATTACACCTTTGGAATGTGTAGCAATGAACTGTGTGTAGAGTGGTGTTATTTTGTATAGACATCAGTTTGTGAAAAATATTTATGCAAATTTTTAAACATTGGGCCTAGACAAAGGGGAGTGTTAACACCAGAAAACGTTAAGAATATCATCCTGAGCTGGGCACAGTGGCTCAAGCCAATAATCCTAGCTACTCGGGAGGCAAAAATCAGATGGTGCTTTGAGACTAATGCTGTCAAAAAGCTTGATTCCAGCTGGGTGCCGGTGGCTCACGCCTGTAATCCTAGGTACTCAGGAGGCTGAGATATGGGGATCACCGTTCAAAGCCAGCCCGGGTAGGAAAGTCCATGAGACTGCAATAAACCACTAGAAAACAGGAAGTGGTGCTATGGTTCAAGTGGTAGAGCACTCGTCTTGAGCTGAAGAGCTGAGAGACAGTGCCCAGGCCCAGAGTTCAAGCCCCATGACCGAACCAAAAAAAAAAGTTTGACTCTGTCTCACTCAATGGCTATTAGGAAAGTACCATGACTAGATGCAAGGGTGTGTTTCTCATTGTTACTCCCCTCCTGGGCATAAAACCAAACTCTACTTGGAAAATAATCAATGCAAAAAGGGGCTGGAGGCATGGCGCTCTATGTATATTATATATTGGTATATATGTACTTATATGTATTTATTACATATGTACATGCATGAACTATACACAATATACGTATACACACACTCATATTTATCTGACTCAGTGAGACTATCATCAGTAAACCAGCAAGAAGCCAGAAGAGGTAGAGTGCTAACCTTGAGCTAAAAGGACAGCGCCCTGGCCCAGAGTTCAAGCCCCAGCACCAACATGAAAATAAAAATAAGTGTTTGTTAAAGGTGCAGCCTCACCTCTGTTGTGCCATGTCGCACAGGATGTCCCAAGGGTGTTCTTGTGTCCCTGGCGTGCAGGACCACTCGTCTGAGCCAGCTTTGGGCTGACTTAAGCAGGGGTGGGTGGGTGTTGCTGCAGCTGGACGTTAGGCACCTCCACCGGGCGGCGGTTTCTGTGGGGTGCACGGAGTGTGTTGGAGTATGTTGGTGTTCAGTCACCTCCCTGGCTGCGGAGGGGACTCAGCTCGGTGTGTTATAACAGGTGTCACCTCGCTCCCGAGAGGAGCGTGTAGCCTGCTCTCTGGGTGTGGGTGGAGGTGTGTGGGGCTCGGAAGCGGCGGGCAGGGGCTGGGGGGGGGGGGATACAGCAGGAACCTGTCGGGGTCCCACGCCTCCACGGCCCAGCGTGGCGACCGCTGCGTGTGCGCGGCACGAGGGCCGCCCGCGAGCCCCGTGCGTGTGCGGTAGGAGGTGTCGTTACACACTTCCTGTGGGTCTCACAGACCACGGCGCGTTTCCGGTGCGGGCTGGAGCCCCGGGTCCGAGCCCCCGCCCTGCGCCCGGCCCCGCCCCCACCCGCGCCCCGCCCCCCACCGCCCGCCCAGCGCGCTTCCAAGCCGAGCGCGCCCAGCTCCGGGCGCACGGAGCGGCGCGCGCGGTGGCCGAGCCCGGTTGGCTCCCCCGCCGCCGTCCGCCGGGCCGCGCCGCCTTCCCAGCTCCACTTGCCTTCGGTGCCCGGCCCTCTGGCCGCTCGCCGTCCGCCCGTCCTCCTCCCTCCCTGCGTCCCGCCCCGTCCAGCCCCCGGCAGCCGGGCTCCCACAGGCCGCCCCGCCGCTCGCGTTCCTATGGACAGACGCACAGACACCTGCAGGTGGGTGAGAGCCCGCGCGCGGGGCGGGGACGAGCGCGCAGACGCGGCGGCCCGGGCGGGGACGCCTCTTTGTGTGGGGGCGGTCGCGCCGTGACCCGCCGAACCCTCCTTTTGTTTCTCCTCAGGGGAGCGCGGCGGGAGTGAGGGCCGGGGACCCGCGCGGCCGGACGTCGGCGGAGGGGATGGGGAGGGCGCGTATGGGGGGGCGGAGACCCCGGCGCGCGGCGGGCGGAGTGGGGGGGGGTTCGGGGTCCGCGGCCGGGGTCTGTCGGAGGTGGAAAGGGGGAAGACAAGACGTGCCTGTTAGTTTGCAAGTCTGAGGTGGTTCTGGGGCCGTGCACGACTCGCTCCTCTCCGCGGGAGGCTCCCCGAGGCGCGTGGTGGGGCGTGTGTGCAGGAACGTGCGCCGCTGGGCTCCCCTATTTATTGTTTCTAGCGGAGGAGGGCTTTCTCCCGGAGGCGCTGGGCGCCCCCCACTCCGCCCCCATCTGAGGCTGCGCACAGTGATTTGTGTTTGTTATCAAATACATCAACAAACGTAGTGTGCCGCGCGGAAGGAGGTGGGGCTGGCCAGAATCTCGGTGTGTTTTGTGTTTGTTTGGTTTTTTTTCTTTCCTAGTTGCTAGGCTTTTGAAAAAAATTACTGTTATTTTAAAGGTTAGATAGGGATGTAAAGGGTGAAGATAACACGGCTGTGTGTGTGCGTGTGTTTACAGTAATGAATATATTTGTTTGGAAGGTGTGGAGTAAAGTTTTGATTTCTCCCCCCAACTCACCCAGACTACGGGGTTTTAGGATTAGCATTGAAAAAGAATGTTCTCCCCGGGAAGTCAACTGCTAACCTGTGAGTCCCCAAGGGGTTGCTTTCATGAGGGAGGGTAGCTTTCCATTCAGGCTAGAACCTTTCTTTTGCTGGTTTAAGATAGGAAGTCTTTCATTATGTATGAAAAGAACATGAATGTTCGAATTGACTATCCCATCACCCCCATGATTATGCTTTTCTGGTTTTTTTTTTCTATGTGCCTTTTATGTATTCTATGCATATGACCCCAAAATTGGGTTGTTGTGTATGTTGGAATTTTTGTTTTGAAAATTACTGTGGGATGATATTTTTGATTTATCATACTAACTTTTTTTAAATGAACAATTGCATTCAAACAATAAACCATCTTAAAAACCAATTTTACAGCTTCAGAGTTTTTATGTAGGTCTGAGGTTATAATTTTGTGTTAATCTCGGCCTGCTCACTTCTCAAAAGTAGTCATGCCTACTCCAAGAATTTATTAATAAATATAAACCTGACATTTACCAGAGAGATTTTCTTTTTCTTTTTTCTTTTTTTAAGCAGCTTTGAGAAGCCCCAAGACAATTAAAGGTACAGTCATTTGGAGAAAGTGGAGGTTTTCATTTTTCAAGTGTTTTCTTGGTGGAAAAATATTCGTGTTATTTCTATCAGACATAGAAATTCATCAGAAATATACATAATTTAATGTATTTAGGCAAACTAAATTTTTGTCAGTGCAGAAAGATGTTTAATATACTTAAAATAGTGATTATTTTCTAGGAAAAAATTATGTTGTAGATTCTTTCTTCAGTTCATTAGTACATTAATATTATGCCTACTTTTAAAAATACCCGGACAACACATTTGTGCACATTTTACTTGAAAACCAGAATAGACTTCGTGTAAAAATGGTAGATAACTGCCTTTTAAGCTGGTCATATTTTATTAGTTCCCTTCTTGACTTTCAGTGTAGGTAAATAAATTTAAAGTCTGTGCAAAGGCTCAGAGCTTAGTGTGTGGCTTCAGTAGTGTGTGGCTCTTGTCCTATGCTCTCCTCCCCTTTCCATTATTAAGACTCCAAAGAGGAAAAATAATGAAATTAAGTTTGGCCTTAGCTTGGAAAAAAGAATTCAAGACCACTCAGAATTCCATCTAGCTGGTCGAAGTACTAAAAAAGATAAGCTAACAAATTGAATTGCTTGTTTATGCATTTGCCAGTCTGTCAGTGGTGATGATAAGATTTAACAAAGAGTCACTATGTAAACTAAACATTTACACACTATTGCCTGTATTAAGAAATTGCTTTTCAGGTCAGCACAGGAGTGTCTTTGTGGGATCTTAAAGGCAGTTCCTAGCTTTCTGTTTGTTTTTGACTGATAAGTAGGGTTTTGTATTTTTGTTTCAGTTTTTTTCTTGTGCAGTTGGAAGTAATATTTTAGTGTAATAAGAAACATTACAGAGAAGTGTACAGATTTTCATTTTCCCCTTTTAGTGAGCTGATGGTCAAGAAGGCATATATTTTTTTCTTTTTATTGTTCATGACTGAATTTTTTGTTACTTTTTACATTGTGATAAAAAATGCTACTTTGAGAAAATTTGAATTTATATGAAATTAGATTTTAAAATACAGGGTTTTTTGTAAACACTATACTCTCTATAGTTGATTTTAATAGGTTTTAAAATCTATAGAGTTGTCTAGCATTTTCCTGTTGGTTAATTATCAAACATGATATATCATTAAAGGAAACAAAATGGACATTTAGTGTTAGTTGAGACCTCCAAATGTTTAGTTTCAGTATCTGTAATACTCAAATAGAAAGCAGAAAGTAGTAACTTTAGTCTTATAGTAGATCTATGAGTTTCATGCAGTTTTTCCAGGCCTGGTTGGGATGCAGGGCTGGCTGGGAAGGGTGGACAGTGACCTCTTGTTGCAGCCTTTATCATCTTGCATTGTTTAAGAACAGCACATGCCTGTGTTGCTTGCTGAAAATGCAGAATTCATACTTGGATTAATATTCTGGTACCAGATGTATGAGGCTGGCTCTAAAGAAGCTTTCTCTCTTACATACTGTCAAAAATAAAGAAGCTGAAGATTGGAGAGAAGCCATTTATTTTGAACAGTTTTATTTTATGACAGTTGTGTTTGTAAAGAAACTGGCTCATAATATTTACTTAAGAGATCTACATAGTTGCCAAAAGAAGCCCTACAGGTTTGTTTTCTTTCTTTCTTTCTTTCTTTCTTTCTTTCTTTCTTTCTTTCTTTCTTTCTTTCTTTCTTTCTTTCTTTCTTTCTTTCTTTCTTTTTCTTTCTTTCCTTCTTTCTAAAAAAGTTTCATAGAGCTTAATTCTTATGTGATGCTTCTTGACTTTACTCCTGATTAGTTGATTTATGGACTTTATTTACCAGCATGATTGGAGAATTCTTTTGCTAGACTAAAATTGCACTCTGCCTGTGCTCCAGTCAGTTTCCTAGGTAACAAATGCACTGCATAGATTCCATAATGAGGACTGTGGTTGGCTAGTTACTGTGTAAATTCTGTTGTTTGGTAAAGCTTAGTCTTAAATTCAAATAAAAGGTCAAGAAATCAAAAGTACTAAAAATGCAGATTTTGGAATTTTACTTTGTATCTAGTGCCAATAGAGTTTAATAGGTTTTTCTGAAGAAAGACAAATTATACAACAGTATTTAAGTTTGTTTCTCAGACTTAGACTTAAATGATTGGAGAGCTTTTTCATACTGGTAACGTAACATTTCATACTGGTAATGCTAATGACTCTAGGGTCCAAAAGGATATGTTATCATACTTGGATATAACACAGAAAGCAAAGGTATGTGGTATTGGACCTCGGTAATACTTTTATACTGGAAAGGATATGATCACCCAGAAGGAAAATTAGACAACTATATGTGAAATATAGTGCCCAGACATGTTGTTCCTGGGGCAAGTGCTCAAATGTTCTACCACTTGAGCCACACAGCTCCACTTGCAGCTTTATTTGGTGATTAATTGGAGTCTCATAGAATTTACTGCCTGGGCTGGCTTCAGATCTCAGACTCCTGAGTAGTTAGGATTACAGGCGTGAGCGACCAGCTTTCCACTTGTGAAATGTAACTTTAAGAAGACACTAAAGTATTTGCGAATCATTTAGAAACATTAAAACATCTACCATAAAAGAACACTTTTTTTAGTCTAGTTTTTTTTTCCCTTTTGATCTGCCTGAATGTTAGCATCAGGCAACAGGTTTCACTTTGGTAGCTGTAGGTTAGAGACTAGCTTTCCTTTTTCGCTTACTTCCTTGAAATTTATGGTCTTTGTTCTAGATGCATGACAGTAAGTTGTTTGTACTGTGGAATTGTTAGTAATTATTATTTATTTACTTTAAAAAATAAAGCCTGGCGCCAGTGGCGCATGCCTGTAATCCTAACTACTCAGAAGGCTAAGAGCTAAGGATCATGGTTCAAAGCCAGCCTGAGCAGAAAAGTTCCAACTGACCAGAAGTGGTCAAAAACCACTCAAAAACCAGAAGTGGCTCTGTGGCCCAAATGGTAGAGTACTAGCCTTGAACACAAAGAGGCTCAGGGATAGTGCACAGGCTCCAAGTTCAAGCCCCATGTCCAACCAAAAAAAAAAAAACTTCGAAAAACCAGAATTAGCCGGGTGCTGGTGGCTCATGCCTATAATCCTGGCTACTCAGGAGGCAGAGATCTTAGGATCATGGTCAAAGGCAGGCTAAGCAAGAAAGTCTGTGAAACTCTTATCTCCAGTTAACCAGCAAAAAAGCTGAAAGTGGAGTTGTGGCTCAAGTGGTAGAACATTAGCCTTGAGAGAAAAAGCTCAGGGATAATACTCAACCTCTGAGTTCAAGCCCTCGGACTGGCATAAAAACAAAAACAAAATTAATTTTGTTAGAGATATGAAAAGAAAGTGTGTCTTAAGTGGTAGAGGGTTGACCTTGAGTGAAAAAACTAAATGAGAACGCAGGGGCCCTGAGTTCAAGCCCCAATATTAGCACTCAAAAAAATGTTTTCTTAGAAGAGGATTAAATGTTCAGCCTGCTTGGTAATTAAACACAAAGTATTCTGGCAATGTAAAGCTGCTTGTTTGTTTGCCAAGACATGGTCTGGCTGGCTAGCCCCTGCTGCCCATTGCTGTTGTAACCCTCCAATCTTAGTCTCTTGATTGCTAAGAATCAGAAACCCTTTTTTTAAAATCCATATCAAATTAGCATAATTTAAAATGAAATCATAGTTATTGCTTATCAAGGGGAAGAAACAAGGAAGAAAGTTATTCTCATGTATGTTGCTGACAGGATTATGATATTTTTTTCTTTTAAAATTGAAGTATACCCAGGTGCAATTGTCTCATGCCTGTAACCCTAGCTACACAAGATCTGAGAGTTGCAGTTCAGTCAGTCCAGGCAGTAAAGTCTGTGAGACTCTTACCTCCAATTAACTACTCAAAAGCTGGAATTGGAGGAATAGCTCAAGTGGTAGAGCACCAGCCTTGACCAAAAAAAAAAAAAAAGCTAAGTGACAATGTCCAGGCCCTGAGTACAAGACCCTTTTACAAGCACCAAATCTCCCTCCCCCACCCCATCTGTATCTAACTGTACAGTTGATTTTTGTTTTATGTGAGTAGAACTCAGATGAATAAGCAGGACATTGTCAGCACTCTGCTCCTACATATGTCCACCTTTGTAGGAGAACTGCCTGCTTCCTCAAGTTGTATCAATTTATACTCCCACCACCATGACTAAATGTCCCAGTTCTTTTGAAAAGCAATTTGACAGAATGTTTCAAGAACTATAAGTATATTTGTAGCAATTTATCCAGCAGTTCTCCTAATGGGAAAGAAAAGAAAAAGTTCAGTTAAATCTGGCTTGCTGAGGCCTAGACCTGTTCATTTCATTGTCTGTGGTTATTTCTGTGTTATAGTGGCAGAATTGAGTAGTTTTGATAGAGACCTTTTAAAGAAGAAAATATTTACTACTAGACCCTCTAAAGTAAAAGTTTGCTGATCTCTTTGCTAAAGCATTATTTACAGTAAAAGATTGGCAATAACCAGTATGTTTATTACTAATAGAAGAAGCATTAGGTAAATCCTCCATGGAATTGGATATGACCATTTAAAATGATTATTATAGAAATTATTCCATAGACAATATTTACTGGGCAGTTGCCACATATTGAGTGCTTTTCTAGGTTCTGGAAAGTCAGCAGTGAAAAAGTACTTGCTTTTATAGAACTCTGGATAGGGAAAACAGAGACTGAACAAGATAAATGACTAAAATAACATTTAAGAGATAACTGATGAGGAAAAAAATAAAACAAGAAATAATAACTATTACATTTTAGGTAGGATTACCAGGAAAGTAGGAAAGTTAATTGGATGCCTTGATAATTGAGTATGTGGAGGAGAACATTTGAGGTAAAGGGCAAGTAGCCAGTTAGAAATGAACTTGATATGTTCTAGAAGCAAAGTAGTTAAGGCCACAGCAGATTGAAGTAGAGTGAGAGTAGCAAGAGGATCGAGGGGTAACTAATCGGTAGTGGGGTGAGGAGAGTGGACTGTGTAGAACTATTCAAGTAGAAACAAGAAAGAATAATCTTTCTGTCTTTGTTTTATTGTTTTGTTTTTGTGCCAGTACTAGGGCTTGAACTCAGGACCAGGGTGCTCTATATTAGCTTTTAGAAACCAAGCACCTTTAGATCCTTCCCAAATTGATTGTCACTTGACCATATTGATGGGTGAGCAACGGTGTCTTAGAATAAGGAGTTGTCTGGTTTTAATTATTAATCTTCATGTGTTTAAGCCAGTTTTTATTTCCTGTTTTATAAATGAAGAAATTTTCTGCAAAAATGAAGAATTTGAACTTTTAATTCCATTTGATGGTATTTGTATGTTCCATCACCATTCAATCTGAGGCTGTCTAGTACTTGAGTGATTTGTGTGTGTGTGTATGTGTGTGTGATTAATAATTTATCTAATCTTTTGTGGGGTGGGGTGTGTATGCACGCGTGTACGTGTGCTGGTCCTGGAGCTTGACTTAGGGCCTCTGTGCTGCCCCCTGTACTTTTTTGCTGAAGGCTTCTTGAGCCACAACTCCATTTGTGGCCTTTTCAGTGGTTAATTGGAGATAATAGTCTCCTGGCCTTTCCTGTCTGGGCTGAATTTAAACCTTAATCCTCAGATCTAAGCCTCCTGCGTACGAAGAATTACAGGTGTAAAATGTCAGCAATTTACCTGATTTTTATCATAAAAATAATATTTTCAGAAAATTAAATCTAAAGATATTTAATGTAAAGCTTCCAAATTCTTAAACCATTATTACAACTATGGTGTCAACGAATTCTTTTGTCAAGTTCCTTGGTTAAGAGCAGACTTTGAGGGCTGGGAAGGTGGCTCAGTGGTAGAGCGCTTGCCTTGCACGCTCGAGGCCCTGGGTTCGATTCCTCAGCACCACATAAGCAAAAAGAAAAAAGCCGGAAGTGGCGCTGTGGCTCAAGTGGTAGAGCGCTAGCCTTGAGCTGAAGAGCTGAGGGACAGCGCCCAGGCCCAGAGTTCAGGCCCCATGACCGGACCCCCCCCCCAAAAAAAAGAGCAGACTTTGACCTAGATTGTCTGGGTTAAAATTTGTTTTTGGTCCTTGTAAACCTTACATCTGGTCTTTATAAGTGTTTGACATCTGTGCTTTTGTTTCCACATTTACAAAATGGTGATAATAGTAAGAATGTGCCTGTCATGAAGATTAAATAGATTCATGTGGGTATAGTACTAGACATATAGGATAATTTGTCTTTGTTTATTTGTACCAGTCCTGGGGCTTGAACTCAGGGCCTCAGTACTGTCCCTGAGCTTTTTCACTCAAGGCTAGTGCTCTGCAACTTGAGCCACAACTCCACTGCTGGCCTTTTTTTTTTTTTTTTTGGTTGTTGTTGTTGTTATTGGTTAATTGGTGGAGATGAGTCTCACGGACTTTGCTGCCCATACTGGCTTTGAACTGAGATCCTCAGATTTCAGCCTCTTGAGTAGCTAGGATTACAAATGGGAGCCACCAGCACCTGGCAGATAACTTGTTTTTGAAGTTGTAGAGGAAACAGTATTTTCTGGATATCAGAGAAAAAAAAAAGAAATTGAGTTCAACAAGTCTTTGAGTTGTATAATATGTAAAGTATAAGCGTCTCTACTTTGATTTAAAGGGTAACACTAGTAATTTATATTCAGGTAGCTCTTGGAAAGCGTTCTTGTTTACTAAAGCAGACAAGAACTTTTCTTTGTTAGTGTCTAGTTCAGGACAGTAAAGAGAGATTTACAGGCCAGGCAAGGTGGTACAGGCTGTAATCTCAGCACTACAGAGGCAGAGGCAGGAGGATTGGGAGTTCTGGGATAGCCTATGCTACAAGGTGAAGACCGTGCCTCAGAAACCAACCCAAAGCCAGGTGCTGGTACCTCATGCCTGTAATCCTAGCTACTAAGGAGGATGAGATCTGAGGATCACGATCCAAAGCCAGCCTAGGCAGGAAAGTCTGTGAGACTCTTATCTCCAACAAACTACCAGAAAATCTGAAGTGGCATTGTGGCTCAAGTGGTAGAACACTAGCCTTGAGCTGAAGAGCTGAGGGACAGCGCCTAGGCCCAGACCAACAAAAGCTCCAGGACCAACAAAAACAAACAAAAAACCCAAACCAAACTGTAAGACAGGCACATGATGGTAAAGGGGTAGCCATCTAATAGACAGGGATGAATGAAGATGTAACCCCATCCTTTGGAAGTGTGCCTCAGAAATTCTGATATTTGAATGTTCCCTAACCTCAGAATCTGAAGACCACTGTACTAATGAATATAACTAAGCATGAACAATTTTAAAAATTGAAAGTAAATGATTTTTAAATATTTAGTAAAGGTTTGGCAAATCATGAAGTTTGCAAAAAATGGAATTAAATTTACAGAGTAGCATGGCAGTTTGCGAAAACAAGTGTTTGGTTATGTTTCTTTGTAGTAATTAAGGGTAATTTTATACTTGTGTGTCTCTAATATATTTTATATTGTTTGGACTGTTTGTGGATTGCACAGAATTTGATTACATTTTACTGGGGAAAAAAAATCTGAAATCTTTTTACATTTGTTTTTCCTTTTTTTTTTTTTTTTTTTCTGGTCATGGGGCTTGAACTTAGGGCCTGGGTGCTGTCCCTGAGCTCTTTTGCTCAAGACTAGCACTCTACCACTTTGAGCCACAGCTCCACTTCTGGTTTTGGAGTGGTTGATTGGAGATAAGAGCCTCACAGGGACTTTTCTGCCTGGACTGGCTTCGAACTGCAATCCTCAGATCTCAGTGTTCTGAGTTACTTAGGATTACAGGCATGAGCCAGTGGCACCCAGCAATTTCATTTTTTTTCAGTAGTGACTTCAGAAGTAATTGCTGTCTTAGCATTTCATTACTATGACCAAACACCTGAGGTAACAGCTTAAAGGAGGAAAGATTTATTTTGGATCACAGCGTGGTCATCTGGCTCCATCACTTCTGAGCCCTTGATGAGATAACATTATTATGGAAGGATGTGGTAAAGCAAAGCTGCTTACCTCCTGGCAGAAAAGCAGAGAGAGAGAGAAACAGAGTGTGTGAGCAGGGCCAAGGACTAACTATATGCTTTAAAAGTATACATGGGGCCGGGAAGTTGGCTCAGGGGTAGAGTGCTTGCCTTGCATGCATGAGGCCCTGGGTTCAATTCCTCAGCACCACATAAGCAGAAAAAGCCAGAAGTGGCGCTGTGGCTCAAGTGGTAGAGCACTAGCCTTGAGCTGAAGAGTTGAGGGACAGTGCCCAGGCCCAGAGGTCAGGCCCTATGATAGGCAAAAATAAATAAATAAATAAAATATAAAAGTATACTGCAGTGACCCACTCCTTCAGTCCTCAGTGCCTCCTAATAATACCACCAAATGATGACTCTTGAAGTGTTAATTCATTGATGAGATCAAAGCCCTCTGACTCCAATCTTTTCCCAAGAATATCAGCTGTTAAGTACGTCTTTAACAAGGCAGTGAGCCTATTGGGAGGACTCTTCATATCCAAACCACAACCCAACCATTGCTTAGCTCATTTTTTAACCTGAATAAATGCAAATTCAGTCTATCTATTTCAACCCTACTAGCTAAATAAGAAAGTTTTGCCTTCCTTGAAGAGTCATGACTTGTAAGATTTCTGTGATCATACTAATTCTTAATAGAACCTGAGTGTGTGTTTAACTAGAAGTGTAGTGGTTTTAGTAGGTTTCTAATAGGTCCATGTACTGCTGTTGTTAGCAGTTGTAGTATTTAATTGAACCTGAAGATCATTTGAAAATTTCCTAGTCTATTATAATTGATCTTTGAGAAGATTTTTAAGGTTTTTTTAAAGTGCAACTCAGTATCTGTGATTTAGTTAATAGTTAAGCTAAGGATTTTTAGAAGCATTTGGGGAGTGGAAGGAAGGAAGTCATACATTTATAAAGATCCTCATAAAATTTAGCTCTGCTTTTCTAGCTCTTTGCTGATTTACCAGGCTTTGATCCAAAGAGTGGCACATGACTTGAGTTTCCCCCCAAACTTCTTTGCCACTTATTCTTTTTAGGACTCAAGTTGATAACAATGTATAAACATAAGTGTCCTCTGGGAGATGTATAGAATCACAGGTTTTAAAAAATGACTAATTGAGATCCTTGTCAGTTTTATGGTTCCTGAAGATCTTCTCCCAGTCTGTGGGCTTTCTATTGATCTTGCTAGCTATGTCCTTTGCCATGCAGAAGCTCTGCACTTCCATACAATCCCATTTGTCTAACCTTTCTTTGATTTGTTGTGTTTTTGGGTCTCTATTAAGAAAATTTCGGCCTGTGCTAAGGAGCCCTATAGTTTCTGCTATTTCTTCCTGTAATGTTTTCAGAGTGTCTGCTTTTATTTCGAGGTCTTTGATCCATTTGGAGTTGATTCTGGTGCAGGGTGATAAATATGGATCTAGTTTTAGTTTTCTACAGGTGTTTAGCCAATTTTGCCAGCACCATTTACTGAAAAGGCTGTCTTTCTTCTATTTTTTTTTTTTTTTTTTAGCTCCCCATGGCTATAGGTCCATGGATTCATTTCTGGGTCTTCAGTCCTATTCTGTTGGTCTTCAGGTCTATTCCTGTGCCAGTACCAAACAGTTTTTATTACTATAGCTTTGTAGTAGAGTTTGAAATTTGGTATTGATATTCTTCCAGCACTGCTCTTTCTACTAAGGATTGTTTTTGCTATTCGGGGTCTTTTATTGTTCCATATGAATTTTGGGTTGCTTCTTTTATTTCATTGAAGAATGAAGTTGGGATATTGACAGGAATTGCATTGAATTTATAGATAGCCTTTGGCACTATTGTCATTTTCATGATGTTAATCCTCCCAGTTCAGAAGCATGGGAAGTTTTTCCACTTCCTTAGTTCTGCCTTAATTTCGTTTTTCAGATTTTTAAAGTTTTCATCATAGAAGTCCTTCACCTCTTAGTTAATTCCTAGGTATTTTATTTTTTGTGGAGCTATTACAAAAGGGGTTGCTTTCCTAATTTCAGCTATGCTCTTCTCACTATTGGCATACTAGAAAGCCATTGATTTCTGAGAGTTAATTTTATATCCTTCCACTTTTCCAAAGTTTTGGATCAGCTCAAGTAACTTGGGAATGGAGTCTGTGTGGTTCTTTAAGTACAAGGTCATATCATTTGCAAAGAGGGAGAGTTTTACTTCATCTTTCCCTATTTGGATCCCTTTTATGTTTGCATCTTGTCTTATTGCTATAGCTAGGTATTCTAATACTAAGTTGAAGAGGAGTGGAGAGAGTGGACATCCTTGTCTCATTCCTGAATTTAGAGGAAATGATTTTAACTTTTCACCATTAAGTATAATGCTGGCTGAAGGTTTGTCGTACACAGCCTTTATTATATTGAGGAATGTTCCATGGATTCCTAGTTTTTCCAGAGCTTTCATCATAAATGGGTGTTGGATCTTGTCCAATGCTTTTTCTGCATCTATTGGGATAATCATGTGGTTCTTATCCTTGCTCTTGCTGATGTGATGAATTATATTAATTGGTTTGCGTATATTGATCCAGCTTTGCATCCCTGAAATGAATCCTGTTTGATCGTGGTGTATAAAACGGACAAGGGTCTCATCTAAAATATACTTAGAACTCAAAACATTAAATACCCCAACAACACATCTTCAAAGAAACAACTGCACGATAAATAAGTGGGCTAAAGACTTAAAGAGAGACTTCTCTAAAGAGGAAATACAAATGGCCATTAGACACATGAAGAAATGCTAATCTGCTCTAGCCATAAAAGAAATGCAAATCAAGACAACATTGAGATTCCACCTCACTTCAGTTAGAATGGCTATAATCAAGAAATCTAAAAGCTGGTGCCGGTGGCTCACGCCTGTAACCCTAGCTACTCAGGACACTGAGATCTGAGGATTGCAGTTCAAAGCCAGCCCAGGCAGGAAAGTCTGTGAGACTTTTATCTCCAATAAACCACTAGAAAACCAGAAGTGGCGCTGTGGCTCAAGCGGTAGAGTGCTCGTCTTGAGCTGAAGAGTGCAGGGACAGCGCCCGAGCCCAGAGTTCAAGCCCCACGACTGACCAAAAAAAGAAAAGAAATCTAATAACAACAGATGCTGGAGAGGATGTGGCCAAAAGGGGACCCTACTGCATTGTTGATGGGAGTGTAAAGTTGTTCAACCACTTTGGAAAGCAGTATGGAGGTTCCTCAAAAGACTCCACATAGAGCTCCCCTATGACCCAACAATCCCACTTTTGGGCATTTACCCAGACTATCACAAACAAGGCCATACTAAAGCTACCAGCACAACTATGTTTATCACAGCATTATTCACCATAGCTAAGATATGGAACCAGCTCAGATGCTCCTCAGTAGATGAATGGATCAAGAAAATGTGGTATGTGTGTATACACACACACACACACACACACACACACACACACACACACACACACACACACACACACACAATGGAATTCTTTGCTCCATCAGAAAGAATGACATCACTCCATTTGTTAGGAAATGGAAAGACTTGGAAAAAATTATACTAAGTGAAGTAAGCCAGGCCCAAAGAAACATAGGTCCCATGGTTTCCCTTATTTGCAATAACTAGTATGTGTCTAGGACAAGCAGAAAAGGTCAAAAGCTATGTACATATGACCATAAAAGCTGATGTTAAGTGAAATGAACCCCTACAGGGACAAAAGTGGTTTTTTTTTTCTTGCTTTCTATTGTTTTAATGTACTTATAATGTACTATGTGATTCTTTTGTTTCTTTTGTATGTGCTTCCCCCACAATATAACCCCTGTATTCACTGTATCTAATTCTGGTATCCTGCATCTTGTGTACACATTTTTATAATTTGGGGAGGGGAAGAGATATAACAAAATGCTTAAATAAGGATACAGGTTGATCCATTGTAACAGTGAGATATAAGACATTATGTTGAAAACAAACTTTACAATTTCAGGTGTGGGGGTGAGGAGGGAGGAGTTGGGGAGGTAGGGAGAAAAGAGATGGTGGGGAAAAACAAAGGAGGTAATAATACTCCGTAGGAAATGTACTCATTACCCTACTCATGTAACTGTAACCCCTCTGTACAGTATTTTTACAATAAAAAATATCAAAAAAAGAAATGACTAATTGAATGAATAAAGAATTCCATTCTTGTGAATAGATTTTTTTTTTTTTTGTCAGTCGTGGGGCCTGAACTCTGGGCCTGGGCACTGTCCCTCAGCTCTTCAGCTCAAGTCTAGCACTCTACCACTTGAGCCACAGCACCACTTCTGGCTTTTTCTGCTTATGTGTTAAGGAATCGAACCCAGGGCCTCACACATGCAAGGCAAATACTCTGTCGCTGAGCCACCTTCCCAGCCGCTGAATGGAAATTTTTGTCTGCTATAAAAGTGCAGTATTAACACAGAGGGAATACCTACTGGGTACACCTCTAGATATAACTACTAGGTCATACCTCTGCCAACTGTAAGATTAAAAAATATGAACCTGAGAAACTGTACCTTTTAGCTGTTGGCTAGTGAGTCTTAGTTTTTCCATGGGACTCTACTCTGTCCTCTTTGAACTTCTTTGAGAATTGGAATAACATCTTTGATTCCAGAAAACACACATAAGCATACATTATTAGTTTTGTGTAAAATTTAGAAATATATGGACTTCTCTAATATATTTTTAATATTTATTTTGTTTACATTTTAGCAGATAGCTTTCTTATGTGTAAGGATATAAACTTTTAAGGTTTGAGATAATTAGGAGAGTGAGCTGGGCTGGAAGAAATTATTTTCTTGAGGGAAGAGAAATTAACATCCCCCCCCATCAGAAATGCATTTAATTTTTTTTCCTGATAAATGTGCTAGGAGCATGCATGTGGTTAAATCATTCTTCTGCACTGTAGGTTACAAAAAAATACAGTGTCTTACTACTGGTATACTCACAAAGGCAGTCTAAGTGAGGAAAAATTTAAAAGCTTAAAGTCATTCTCATTTCTGAGGAAATAAAGAGGGAGAATTCATTATGTCAAGCATTACAAATAAACATGTATTAAATGCAGCCACATATGATGATGGCATATTGTTGGAACACCCCAAGAAAGATAATTTGTATGGAAGATGATTATTCAGTAGGACTTTAATTTACAGGAAACATTCTACTATCTAATTGAGCCCTTTTACATATACTGTTTTGCTTCAACGGATTACATTTGCTGCGCGCATATGTACAATGCCATGAGGGTAGTTAAAATCCTATTCAGTCTAGCTGGAAGGTGCAACAACAGCTGAAAGTCATGTCATGAAAGTATACATTATTAAAACCAATCTCATGATTGGTTTTGAAATCAGTTTTCTCTTGGCTGGTTTATATTATAAAGCTTATTGTTCTCATTTTTTTATATAAGATTATTTGCCCCTGTTGGTCACTAGTTAAGCTATATGGGTCAATTAGGTCTCTTTTTTTAAAAAAAAAACTTTTATAGGCCATCTACCATATATTATACTTTGGTGAATGAGCACGAGTTTGCCTTTATATCATTACAAAAAACTGGTAATAATGATTTGATAGTAAAATAAACATTTAAATGAACAGCTGACTTGTGATTAAAATGCCTATGTTGTTAAAAAACTAAAGGGTGATATAGATAAAATGTGGTGGGGACTAGCGGGAGGGGAAGAAGGAGAAAAATGAGGGAAAAAGTAACAAGTTTGATAAGAAATGTACTTATTATCTTACTTACGTAACTGTAACCCCTCTCTCTGCATATCACCTTGACCAAAAAAAAACAGTATTAGCTAGGCACTGGTGGCTTATGCCCACAATCCAATATACTCATGAGTCTGAGACCATAATTCAAAGCCAGCCCAGCCAGGAAAGTTTGTGAGACTTTTTTTTTTTTTCTGATTGATCATGAGGCTCGAACTCGGCCTGGGCACTGTCTCTGAGCTCTTTTGCTCAGGGCTAGTGCTCTACCACTTTGAGCCACAGCTCTACTTCCAGTTTTTGATGGTTAATTGGAGATAAGCATCTCATGGACTTTCCTGCCTGGGTTATTTCCAATTAACCACCAAAAAGCTGGAAATGGAGCTGTGGCTCAAGTTGGCAGAATGCTAACCTTTAGCAAAAAAAGCTCAGGGACAGCTCCCAGGACCTGAGTTTAAGCCCCAGGACAAAAAAGCAAAGGCAAGAAGGTAACTTCTTTGTCAATAGAATAGTGAGAGTTGTTGTTAGATGAATTTGGAACTGACGTGATGGATTTTCTATCCTTGAGGTATTTAAAATAAAGTAGGTTGTGAGAAGCTCTTGCAGGGTAAATCAGGAAAAGATGAGGATGTTTGTTACAATTGTTCTGGAGGTCTCATCTTGTAAGATCAAGCAAGAAAAGGGAACAGATGTATAAAAGAAGCCATTTGCAGGAATAGAGATGGGATGAGGAAAAAGAAGATTTCTGAGAATAAGATGAAAATGTAGACTGGAGGGAGAGGAAGTTGTAACCTGTCCATTGGGAGTTCTTCATAGTTTTGGTGAGTGAACACTCTACCAAAGTGGAGGAACTGAGGGTGAAATCAGCAACCAGGAATAATGGAGAGAAAGGGT
This sequence comes from Dipodomys spectabilis, assembly GCF_019054845.1. Taxonomy (NCBI): domain Eukaryota; kingdom Metazoa; phylum Chordata; class Mammalia; order Rodentia; family Heteromyidae; genus Dipodomys; species Dipodomys spectabilis. Next base: position 21,001,146 of record NW_024870683.1, read on the forward strand.
TTTGGAACAGTTGTGATGAGACATTACTTGGAATAGCAAGAGCTGAACCTCCAAGAGAGATTAGTTTTTGTGAATCAGGGTGACCTCTGTATCTCTGAACATAAATGCCAAATTGTATGAATGTGCAGCTTAGTAACCACCTGTGTGGTTAAGAAGTAGTTCATCCTTTTCCACACAAGTTTGCTCCTGAGCTCTGATGTCGATTGAATGAGGCTATGAAGGTGGAAACTGTGGGGTCAAATATAAATGAAGTAAGAGAGAAAGGATCGGTGAAATTATTTGGGAGGAAAAGTCGTATGGTATTTTTGTAGTGGGAATATCTGTCAGCAAGATGTCATTAGCATATACAAAAAACGCCTAGGTAATTCCTATTTTTTAGCATTGCTGTGAAGATTGACTAACATGTCACAGTACATTTGTTTGTTTGAATTGTTTCCTTATAGTGTCCAAAATAAAACCTTAGTAAATACTTGCTTTAAAAAAAGCATAGCCTCATGCCTGTAATCCTAGCTATTCAAGAGGCTGAGATACGAGGATCATGGTTCAAAGCCAGCCCGGGCAGGAAAGTCCCTGAGACTCTATTTCCAATAAACCACTAGAAAACCGGAAGTAATGTAGCTCAAGTGGTAGAGCATTCGCCTTGAACTGAGGGATAGTGCCCAAAGCCCAGAGTTCAAGCCCCATGACCGACCAAAAAAAACCCCAAAACAACAACAACAAAAAAAAGCAGAGCCGGCAGCTAGGGTCTCCCACCTGTAATCTTAACTACTCAGGAAGCTTAGATCTGAGGATTGTGCCTGGGCAGGGAAATCTGAGACTCCAATTGACTACAAGAAAACTGGAAGTGGATCTGTGGCTCAAACTCAGTAGAGTTCTAGCCTTCTGCTCAGGAACAGAGCCCAGGCTCTGAGTTTAAGCCCCACAACCAACTCCTCCCCCAAAAAAACTTCCTGAGTTTTTTCTTCTAAATATGTTTTCTTTTTCCTGGAGATTGCACTCAGGATCTTGTGCATTTTAGGTAAAGATTCAGCTACTGAACTATCATGTTTCCCACACATCTTTTAAATGTCTTTCCATTTTTCTCTTTGCCCTGGTTCTGGCCCTGTGCCTTCAGCTCTATCTGCATTTACACCTTGAGGAGCCTCTTCTTGAGCCTGAGGCTGCTTATTCCTATTTTTCTCTCACTGCCAGATTTCTCAGATAAGGGGAATAATGTGCTGTCCCTATGATAATATCTATTGCTTCTGCTCAAAAGTGCAGAGCTAAACAAAGATGCTAGGCAAGCCACCAAATAAACTAGCAGGTGACAATAAATAACAAGGTAAAAAATAAATCAAGGTGGGGAATATGGGAAGGGAATGCCAAGCACATGTCGAGGTGTGTGTGTGTGTGTGTTTTGTTTTTTGTTTTGGTAGATTTTTGGGCTTGAACTCTGGGCCTGGGAGCTGTCCCTCAGCTCTTGAGCTAAGGCTGCTAGTACTCTACCACTTGAGCCATAGCACCACTTACCTTTTTTCTGGTGGCTAATTGGAGATAAAAGTCTACTAGACTTTACTGCCTGGGTTGGCCTTGAACTGAAATCCTCAGATCTTAGCCTCCTGAGTAGCTAGGATTACAGGCGTGAGTCACTGGCACCCAGGGTGTGTTGATTTTTTTTTTTCCGGTCGTGGGGCCTGAACTCTGGGCCTAGGCACTGCTTGCTTCTGTTTTCTGTAGTTGTGAGGATGAGGCAGAGGAATCAGATTTAAGGGGATGCTCCTTCTGAAAAGTGAGAGTGAATATATGGACTTGAGTCAAGTGTAATCTCTGGAATATCAGCACTAACATTACCTAAGCATGTGTTAGAAATGGAAATTCTTGGGTCTGGGAAGGTGGCTCAGTGGTAGAGTGCTTGCCTTGCATGCATGAGGCCCTGGGTTTGATTCCCCAGCACCACATAAGAAAAAAGCCAGAAGTGGCGCTGTGGCTCAAGTGGTAGAGCGCTAGCCTTGAGCTGAAGAGCTGAGGGACAGCGCCCAGGCCCAGATTCAGGCCCCACGACTGACAAAAAAAAAAAAAGAAATGCAAATTCTTGGGGTCCATCTTAAGCCTATTGAATCAGAAATTCTGGGGAAAAGAATAATCTGTATTTTAGCAAGCTCTCTAAGTTATTCTGATTCTGAGAATGCTGAACTAGGGAAGTGAATATAGTTAGTAGGTAGCACAGGGCCCATTGAGTTTAACTTCACTTTAATGTGAAAAGTCATTAGGTTATATTGAGGCAAGAAGGGAGATGAGGAAATTGAGTGGATAAAGAATTGTTTTATTTATTTTCATTTTAACATTTTATGCGGACAATGCATCTAGATTAGAATCACTCTGTTCCACCCTCATTTTCCCTCCCTACCCTAACCAGTCTCATCGAGTTTCCTCATTCCATTTTCACACATGTACATAATTATGACCATATTTGCCTTCTTTCCCCCTCTTGGTTCCCCGGTCCCCCTCCTCCTCCTACCCACATCCCAGTCTAGACATGTTTCCATTTCCTGATGTTCCTTTGTTACACTGCCAGTTAATTGTTCAAAGTGATTTCACCAGGGTACCCCACACTTTCAAATGCCATGTTTTAGCTACATCAGTGGTGTGTGTGTGTGTGTGTGTGTGTGTGTGTGTGTGTGTGTGTGTGTGTGTGTGTGTGTGTGTGTGTGTGTGTGTGTGTGTGTTAAACTCCTTGTATATTCTGTTTGTAAGGTATTGTTTGAAATGATAAGCCATGAAACCTTGGTTGTATTGAGAAAGAAATGGAGTACAGGGCATGTGTGATAGTGAAAGAAATTCTAGTATACTTTTTTTTTTCTGATATACTTTTGATTGACTCAGAATTCCCGATATTCCCCCATTTACCATGTTTATTGACTGTGGAATTGTATACTAGTTTATTGGTCGATTTGTTTAAGTGGTTATACAAATAGGTTTCGATTCAGTATACCTGTGGGCACAATGTACCTTTTTAAAAATTATGTTTTTATTATTGCAAAGGGGTTACCATTCAACAAATGTTGGTCTATAATTACCTCTTTTATCATTCTCTCCTATCCCTGAGTACAATGCATCTTGACCAGTATCACCCTAGAATAAATAATTTTGAGTCAAAAAGACTTTGTTGTTCCCAATCTTTATTTTTCTGTGTAGCTCTCAGTTCTCCCCTTAGCCTTCCAAATTACAGGTTTGTGTCACCATTTCCAGTCAAAAAGTTTTGAGTCCTTTATTTTTAACTGACCTTAAATAAGTCATTTAATCAGTTTTGGTATCTCTGTAATGAGACTAAAAGTACGTAATGGTTAAAATTGAGAATTGTTCAAGTCGTTTAAATAAGGATACAGGTGGACCCGTTGCAACAATGAGAAGTACAAGTTGTTATGTCGAAAACGAACTTTACAACTTTGGTGGGGAGGGGGGCAGGGAAAATTGGGAGGGGGGGGGCGGGAGGAGAATGGGAAGGGATGGGAAGGGGAAACAAAGGAGGAGGCTACAATGCTTGATAAGAAATGTACTCATTATCTTGCCCATGTAATTGTAACCCCTCTGTACAGTATTTTCACAATAAAAAATAAAAAAAAATGAGAATTGTTCAAAACATGAAATAGACTAGTATATTGAAATACTTTGTGAAATATGGAATCCTGCCTCCTAGTTTATGCTCTGTTTTCCATATTACTTTGCTCTCCCTTTATATCTTATATTTCATTTGTATAGTACAAAGAACCTTGCCTTGTGGCTATGAAAAATATGAATCCTATAGAAGAGTAGGAAAAAAAGTATTTATGACTGTTGTAAATTATTGGCCTTACAATAAAATATTGTCTTAAAAATATATTATACATCACAAGCCGAGATAAAGTGACTGGGAGCAGCATTATCATTTTACCTATAATACAATTCTCCAGGGAAAGAGAAACAATAGGATGTGTATATATAAATAAAGTGATTTGAGGTGGTTTTGTTTTATTTTAATGTTTGTACAGGGGCTTGAACTCAGGGCCTCCTGCTCTTGCTTATTAGCTTTGTCATTCAAGGCTGGCACTCTGCCACTTGAGCTGTACCTTTGCTTCCAGTTTTGCTGGCTAATTGGATATAAGAATCTCTGTTTTATATGCCCAGATTGACTTTAAACAGAGATTCTCAAATCGCAGATTCTCAGATCCTAAGTAGCTAGAATTATAGGCATGAACCACTGACAACCTGGCTTAAGAAATTTATTATTATAATATGTATTATAATATCAATATATTATAATTATAGTATTAATACTATAATATAATCACATGATTATATTAGTATTATGTATTAATATTATATAATCATGTGATTATATTATAATATTAATACTATATTATAATAATATAATAAAAATAATATTAATACTATATTGAATTTATTATTGTAAGAAGATTTATTATTAACTTATTATTATAAGTAGATTTATTATTATAAAATGTTATCTTGCATGATTATAGGGACTAGGAAATCTCAAGATCTTGAAGACCCAGAGATCCTGATATATAAATTTCATGTGGGAAAATTTAGGCTTGAGACCAAAGAAAAGCCATTGTTTTAGTTCAAGTCCAGAAGCAAGAAAAGATTGATGTTTTAGCAGTCAGTCAAACAATAGGAGTTTTCTCTTAACATTGTTTATTCTAAAAATATCCAGATATTTGTGGTTCATGCCTATAATTCTAGTTACTTAGGAGGTTGAGATCTCAGGATCATGGTTTGAAGCCAGCCTGGGCAGGAAAGTCCTTCATGGCACTCTTATGTCCAATTAACCAACAAAAAACCAGAAGTGGCACTGTGGCTTAAGTGGTAGAGTGCTAGCCTTGAGCAAAAAAGCTCAGGAACAGTGCACAGACCCTAAGTTCAAGCCCCAGGACAGGGATGTGTACACACACACACACATACACACACACACACACACACACACAAAAGAATATATTTGATAGCCTGTCTACATAGTAGGAAGTTTTCACACATAATAAGAGGTTTCTTTTGATAATGATTAAGACATTATATATGGCCAGATGCTAGTAGCTTACACCTATAAATCCTAGCTACTTAGCAAGCTGGGACCAGGAAGATTATGATTTGAAGCCCTCTGCAGAAAAATTCACAAGACTCCATCTCCAATAATTAATAAAATGCAGGTCTAGAAGTGTAATGTAGAGTGTCAGCTGAAGGAGCACATGGCTCTGTGTTCAAGCTTCAGTACCAACAACAACAAAAGACATTGCACATTTGGCAGAAGTTGCATATTGGGCAGAAGTACAATTATCTACACTGGGAATATGGCTTAGTGGTAGAGTACTTGCCTAGCATGCATGAAGTCCTGGGTTCGATTCCTCAGTGCCACATAAACAGAAAAAGCCACAAGTAGTGCTGTGGTTCAAGTGGTAAAGTGCTAGCTTTGAGCAAAAGAAGCTCAGGGACAGTACCCATGCCCTGAGTTTAAGCCCAAGGACTGGCCAAAAAGAGAAAGAAAGAAAGAAGGAAAGAAAAAGAAAGAAGGAAAGAAAGAAAGAAAGAAGGTTGCCTTATCTTACTACCAGCAGTACAAGGAGGTAGAACTGATAAAGGCTGCCCCTGATTTGAGAAGATAAAACTGGGAATCTGAGATCAAAGCAACTAGCATCCATAAAAGTTTTTGGAGCATATAGGAGGAAATAAAATTATCTCCACTTACAGATAATGTGATCCTAAACCTAGAACACACACACACACACACACACACACACACACACACACACACACACGGAGGAAATAAAATTATCTCCACTTACAGATAATGTGATCCTAAACCTAGAACACACACACACACACACACACGGAACGAGGAGTCCATGGCTCACGCCTGTAATTCTAGCTACTCAGGAGCCTGAGATCTGAGGATTGCGGTTCAAAGCCAGCCCAGGCAGGAAAGTCTGTGAGCCTCTTCAACAAACCACCAGAAAAACAGGAAGTGGCGCTGTGGCAAGTGGTAGTGCGCTTGCCTTGAGTTCAAGAGCTGAGGGACAGTTTCTAGGCCCAGAGTTCAAGCCCCACAACCAACCAAAACAAAAAACAAAAACCCACAAGAAATTAACAAAAAAAACCTCTTTTGTGTAGCTAATAAGAAAAGTTGGAGGGTATAGATGTATACACACAAATCAGTTGTGTTATGTATGTAAGCAGTGAATAATAGGAAAATTGAGAGTAAATAGAATAGAAAGCAATTCCATTTATATAGTATCTTAAGAGAATAAAATATGTAGGAATGAATTTAACTCAGGAGCTAGGAGACCTGTATACTGAAAATTATAAAACATGGCTGAAAGTAAAAAATACCTAAACAGAAATATATCCTGTGTTCATGGGTAAGAATATACTATACGCCAAGATAAGTATTCAAATTTTTTTTTCTTTCATGCAATTGTTTCTAACATATTTATAAGATAATTTCTATGTTGCTTTGTATGTTCCTCCCCCACGGTATAACCCCTGCTTTCACTGTATTTGATGTTGGTATAATTTGTGGAGGGGAAGGGCAAAAACAAATCATTTAACTAGGGATACAGGTGGACCCATTGCAACAATGAGATGTACAAGTCACTATGTTGAAAACCTAACTTTACAACTTTGGTGGGGGGGAAGGATTGGGTGGGGGGAAGTGGAGGGAGTATGGGAAGGGATGGAAAGAGGAAACAGAGGAGGTAACAATGCTTGATAAGAAATGTTGTCATTTTCTGGCCCATGTAATTGTAACTCCTCAGTACGGTATTCTCACAATAATAATTTTAAAAAAAGAATATACTGTAGTTTTCCCCAAAGATATCTCTGAAAATTCTAACAGCTTTTTTTCCTTATAGAAATGAAAAACTAGATCTTTGAATTCAATTGCTTGTAGCCCTGAATAACCAAAACGGTCTTAAAAAAGAACAAAGTTCTTGATTTCTATGTTTACTCTAAAGCCATAGTGTACAAAATTGTATGGTGCTTGCATAAGGCTAGAAATAATAAGCTGAGTGCCATTGCCTCATTCTTAAAATACTGGTACCCAGGAAGCTAAGAATTGAAGATCATGGTTGGAAGCCAGGTTGGGCAGGAGTATCTCTGAGATTCTTATCTCTTGATTAGCCACCAAAAACATAGTCTGGCCTTAATGATATAATATTTAAGTCCCAATAAATTCAGAAAATTCATTACCACAGTTGAAAACAGAGGAAGATAATGAAAAAAAACTCAAATATATTGAATTAATATTATTGCTTTAACACATAGTTTTTAAAAAAGAAGCTAGTACCAGCTATTGAAAGGCTGTCAAAATTTGAGATGTAGCTAACCATAGTACTTTGGTATGGGAGTGTCTATAGCAAATAAACATTAAAATATTAACAAAGAGGAGATAACAATTGATGAAAGTGGAAGTATCAGCCAAAATCTAAAAGAAAAAGTAGAAAAATATAGAAAGTGAAATCAAAAGCTGCTTCTTTTAAGTTTCTCATTGACAATTAAAAATATTCCTCAGACCAGATTAATAAGAGGTGATACCAATTACTAATGCCATGAATAAGAATTATTATGGGGGCTGGGAGGGTGGCTTAGTGGTAGAGCGCTTGCCTTGCATGCCTGAGGCCCTGGGTTCGATTCCTCAGCACCACATAAGCAAAAAGAAAAAAGCCAGAAGTGGCACTGTGGCTCAAGTGGTAGAGTGCTAGCCTTGAGCTGAAGAGCTGAGGGACAGCGCCCAGGCCCAGAGTTCAGGCCCCACGACCGGACCCCCCCCCCAAAAAAAAAAGAATTATTATGAACAATTTTGTATGTTAATTTGCCAGCCTCTCTAAAATGGATGATCAATTCATGACCAACACAAACCTCCAAAGTCTACTCAGGAAAAACTATAATCCCAAATACTCTATCTATTATATAAAATAATAAGTAGTTAAAAACTTTTGACAATGGAAACTTCAGGCTTGGATGACTTTACTGGAGAATTCTACCAAAGATTAAATACATACAAATTGTCAGGAAATTGAAGAGGAAAGAATAATTCCCAATGATTTTATAGCATTCTGTAGCAAAAATATTTAATAAACTGTAGACTAATAGCTGAAAAGTTTTAGTAAAGTTACTATAGTTGAAATCTAGCAATTTATAAGAAAGAAAATATATCATTACCAAGTGGGCTTATCCCAAGAATAAAAGTTTGGTAGAACATTCAAATCTCAGTATAAGAAGTTTTATTAGAGTATCTAAAAAAGGAAATTACAGTATTAATTTCATTGCAGGTGATGTAGTAAAAGAGTTGGGCATCTTTTCCTCATTAAAAACAATGATCAACAAACTAGAAGTAGAATGAATCTTCTCAACTTGATAAAAAGCATATATAAAAAATCATTAACCTCATATTTAATATTAACAGATCAAATGTTTCTCCGTAGGAACAGAAAAATTCAATTTTGTATTGGAGTTTCTAGCCTGTGAGAAGACAAATGGTAAAAAATGTATTGAGATTAGGAGAGAAAAATCCAGGTTAGAAAGAAAGAACTAATACTGTTTCTATTCACTAACAACACAATTATGTGGCAAATAGTGGAATCTACTGAAGGAATACTAGAAATTTAAATACTTTGAAAAGAGATATAGCTTGCCTGTATATTGAACAACTCAATATTGTGAAGTCAGTTTTCCCCCAAATGACCCTAGAATTTCAGTGTCAATATATCAGTAAGCTTTCTAAAGCATATATGCATATATATGTGTAAACACACACACACACACATTTATTTTTGGTTGGTCACATAGCTTAAACTCAGAGCCTGAGCACTGTCTCAGTTCTTTTGTTCAAGGCTAGCTCTCTACCACTTTGAGCCACTGCTTCACTTCCTGTTTTCTGGTTGTTAATTGGAGATGAGGGTCCCATTTCCTTTCCTGCATGGGCTGCCTTTGAACCTCAATCCTCAGATCTCAGCCTCCTTAGTAGCTAGGATTACAGGGGTGAGCCACCAGTAATTGGCTAATCATTTTGAAAAAGTAAAGTTGTAGGATTTAACATTGTCTTATTTCATGACTTACTATAAAGTCACAGTGGTCAACATAATATATTACTAAGCTGAACATGGTAGTGCACACTTATTACCAGTATTCAGGCTGAAACAGGAAGATCTCAAGTTTCAAACCAGACTGAGCTAAATAGTGAGTCTGTGTCTTTAAAAATAACATGATGCATTACTACTGTAAGTAAATTAGTGGACTAGCGTAAAGGGAACAGAAATAGGACCACAGACATCAGTTGTTACTTGACTAAGTCAAAGGCACTTCAGAAGGAAATGTGTATGCATACATGTTAGATCATAGACTGGCTGAAATTCTCATACTCTGCTGGTAGAAATGTTAAGTGATATAACTGTTTTGGGAAATAGTTCTCCCCCTCCTCCTTTTTGTTTTCTGTTTGTTATAGGACTTGAACTGAGGGACTGGGCACTGTCCCTGAGCTCTTTTTGCCCAAAGCTAGCACTCTACTACTTAGAGCCACAGCACCTCTTCAGTTTTCTTGTGCTTAATTGGAGATACGAGTTTCATGGGCTTTCCTGCCTGGACTGGTTAGAACTGCTATCCTTAGATCTCAGCCACCTAAGTAGCCAGGATTACAGGCATGAGCCACCAGCACCCAGCCCAGTTCTTCCCTTTTTTAAAAAAAGTTACAGTCGGGGCTGGGAAGGTGGCTCACTGGTAGAGCGCTTGCCTTGCATGCATGAGACCCTGGGTTCGATTCCTCAGCACCACATAAGCAAAAAGAAAAAAGCCAGAAGTGGCTCTGTGGCTCCAGAGGTAGAGCGCTAGCCTTGAGCTGAAGAGCTGAGGGACAGTGCCCAGGCCCAGAGTTCAGGCCCAACAACTGGACAAAAAAAAAAAAAAAAAAAAAAAGAACACTATTAAAAAAGTTACAGTCATGTACTTATTAAATTGCCTTGTGTATTTGTCCCATAATAATGTATATATATATATACATAGTATGTATATATACATAGTATGTATACATAAAGATTGTTTTAGTCTTATGTATACATAAAGATTGTAATAGTCTTATTTGTAATTACTAAAAACTGGAAATAATTAGTTTTAAAAAAAGAATTGTGTCAGTATTGAGGCTTAAACTCAGAGCTTGAACTCCAGGATGGCACGATACCACATGAACCACAGTGCTACTTTCTGCTTTTTGGTGGTTAATGGGAAATAAGAGTCTCTCAGACTTTTCTATCCAGAATGACTTTGAACTGTGATTCTCAAATCTCAGCTTATTGAATAGCTAGATTTCAGGCATGAATCACCAATGTCTGGCTAAAACTGGAAATAATTAAAATGCCTTTTTAACAAGTTACTGAATAAAATAATTGGAGTGTGTACATATTTCTCATCAGTAAAAAGAAGGAACTGTTGATAACACCTAATAATAGGGAGGAATCTCCAGGATTATGCTGAGTGAATGGAACTGAGTGAAAGTACATGCTCTATGATTTTTATTTATTTAAATCCTAAGAGAAGCGGGAGAGAAGTAACAAAAAAAACTCAAGGAAACTTGGGAGTGACCTTTATATTCCTTTTTTTGATCATGCTGATAGTTTGTTTCATGGTTATTTTTTACGTATGTCAAAACTTACCAAGTTTTACAATTAGAATATGTAGAGCTCTGGGGGTGGGGGTGGGGGGGTAGGAGGAAGAAAGGGCAGTGGGGGGGAGGGAGATTGGAAGGGATGGGAAGGGGAAACAAAGGAGGAGGCAACAATACTTGGTAAGAAATGCACTCATTATCTTGCCCATGTAATTGTAACCCCTCTGTACGGTATTTTCACAATAAAAAAATTAAAATTAAAAAAAGAAAAAGATAAAAAAAATAGAATATGTAGAGCTTATTGTATTTGAATAATTTTTTTTTTTTTTTTTGTCGGTTGTGGGGCTTGAACTCTGAGCTTGGGCGCTGTCTCTCAGCTCTTCAGCTCAAGGCAAGCGCTCTACCACTTGAACCACAGCGCCACTTCCTGAATGACGTTTTTTGAATGATAAATTATAACAGACTGTAGGCATTCACACGTAATGACACCAAAGGAGGATACTCTTAGGGGAGAAACACAAAGGCAAAACTGATCATATAAAATAATACTTACCAAACAAACTCCAGAAAAAAGAAAATGAGATTTTGTCTTTGTTGTTGCTTTTTTTCTTGGTCGTTTGTTTATCTATCTTTGGGAGAGTAAGGGGGAGGAAACAGAAATGGAGGGCCAAAGTGTGAACAAATGCAGCAGAGTACTCACTAGATATTATGTTGAAAATGAACTATACAACTTGTGGGTAGGGATGGGAGGGGAAAATGGGAGAATGAAGGAAGAGGTGACATCCAAAAAGAAATGTAATCATGGAAACTTAACTCCTCTGTATGTCATCTTTATAATAACAATATCTATCTATCTATGAATGAAAGTGTGACAGAAAGTGACTACTATTTAAATACATGTCTTGGAGATACAGCACATTACTAAGCAGAGAATAGGAACAGAATTAACTTAATTAAAAGACATGAACACTACTGAGTAACTCTTGGAATGAGTTTTCTTTGTTGCTGTTTTTAGTTTGTAATCTCTCTGTAGACTGCTTTTTAAAACGAGTTTTATGTTTTTTACTGATACATACTGTTATCTATTGTACTAAACATGAGATTTAACACAAATTGGGTGTTGGTTTACCATGTTTAAACTTGTAATCTAGCTTCCCAAACTTGAAAGTTTTATGATCTAATTATTTTGGTTATCACCAGCATATGACATGTTTCATTATTTAAATATAATCTCACATTAACAAATGTAGATGACTTTCAGAATTTTAAGAAATCATTTTGAATTATCCTTGTGTGTTTTCTGAACATTGCTACTCTGAATTTGCTTTCCTTAAGCCTGGTACATATTCTTGGTGATTATTGGGTGAATAAATATTATCCAATGGAAAAATAGTCATGATAGTCATGAAAATTCCACATCCTTCAGTTTTTTTGAGGTATTTCTAACAGGTGTATACCATTGCTGCTAGTTGTAACAAGAAGTGCCGGTGTACCTTTTGAGGTTCAAAAACCTTTTGTGCTTACTTGTTTCTGATAAAACAATGTAGTAATAATTGGATGCCAGTGAATTGTATTTATGTAATTGTGAGATCATTACAGCATTTAATTAGTATTTCAGTAACTGCTAGTATAAATATATCACCTTGTCTCTTATTCCTACTTATGCAGTGTAGCAGAAAGTAGACCAGTATAAAAGAGGGAGTTCAGCCTTTCATTGATGCCTCATCTTAATTAAGATTCAAGGGGTGCTTAAGTTCTGTTTATTTGGGGAAATGGCAAAGTGAAAAACAGTTCTTTGTCACTTTACATTTTGGTTTGATTAATTAGATTGGTTAGTAGGAAAGAGGCAGAAATTAAATTACTTTTACATTTGCCGAACCCTTAAGATGGAAAATAGAAAAGACAAACAAATATGCTAGATACATATTACTGCCAAACAAATCTAATTTGGTCTTTAGCAATGGATTTTGAGTAGAAGTACTACCTTTAGTTGTAGATACGATAGGGTGTGTGGTATCATCTCAAATAACTAGAGACAGAATGAAATTGATATCTTAAAATAGCTGTGCATTATTTATTATGTCTGAAAAAGCAACAGCATATGTCTGATGCTTTTACCCCATCTACATGATACTCTGCATTCTACTTAAGTTGATATATTAGTCCTAAGTCACCTTTTGCACAGTAAGAGTTTTGGTATTCTGTGTAAATTAACATCCACAACTTAAAACTAGATAGAATAACAGAAGGAGCAAAGCAGAACAGAAAATGAGAAACAGAGTGAGAAATATGAAGATTTTCCCATTATTGTGCATTGTAAGTGATTCTAATTGAAGAACTCCAGATCGCCAAGAAAAAATACTGAATACAGTGTTAACTTTTAGTTCCCATTAAGAACAAAGCCAAAATATAAGGGGTAAATATGGAAGCTAGTACTAATGGTGTCCTGAGTTTTCCTTCTAGGAATCCTCTTTAAAGACCATCTGTGGTTTAGATCAAGACAGCATATGTCAGTCCTTTTCAACATTCTGTCCCTGGCACCTGGCATGCAGTGCCTGGAGTTAGAAGATATTAAATAAATGATGTTCATATTTCATTGTTTTTCCCCTTCATTATACAATCTGTAACATTTTTTTGTTTGGGTTTTGTTTCATTAATTTCTTCTTTACTTTGTAAGTTTGTCTAGTTTATTTTATTCATGTTTAAAGCTCATTTAGCTTACAGTTTAACCAATTTATTTTTCAATCTTTTAAAACATTTACCTTAAAGTACATATGACAATCTTATCTCTCCAGGGTCAGTTGGTATGGCAGTTTTCCTTAGGTTTTAATGCCTCCATGTCTTATATTTCTAAAAAAAATAACATTTAAATTATATATATATATATATATATATATATATGTATATGTAGTTGTCTTTTTTTTCGTCAGTCCTAGGGCTTGAACTCTGGGCCTGTGTGCTGACCCTGAGCTTCAGCTCAAGATGAGCTCTCTACCACTTGAGCCACAGCTCAAATTCCAGTTTTCTGGCGATTAATTGGAGATAAGAGTCTCATGGACTTTCCTGCCCAGGCTGGTTTTGAATCGTGATCCTCAGATCTCAGCCTCCTGAGTAGCTAGGATTACAGGTGTGAGCCACTGGTGCCTGGCCAAAATATAATATTTTTAAAAGATTTTTTTCTATTCAGGCGCTGGTGGCTCACGCCTATAATCCTAACTACTCAGGAGGCTGAGCTCTGCGGATCATGGTTCATAGCCAGCCCCGGCAGGAAAGACCTTGAGACTCCTATCTCCAATAAACCACCAGAAAACTGGAAGTGGCGCTGTAGCTCAAGTGGAAGAGCACTCGCCTTGAGCTGAAAAGCTGAGGGACAACACGCACAAGCCCTGAGTTCAAGCCCCAATACGAACAAAAAAAAAAAGATTTTTTTTCTTATTTTGATTATTTTATTGTACTTAAATTATAAATATAGCCTATATTTTTCTTTGTGTGGTCATATCATGTGATCACTAAGTATAAATAGGCATAAAATAAACATGTATAGGCATAAAAATAACATGTGTAGGTTCATTCCAGGTTAGTTGTGCTATTCTATTTTTTTATTACTGTCTTGAATTCTTGTCCTAGTTCAGTTTTCATACAATTAGAACATATTCTATCCTCTACCTCTTGCCAAGGTGCATTGGGCTGATACTTTATGCTCTTTTAACTCTTTAATGAAATGTCTATTTTTCTCCACACACTTGAATGACCAGTACTGTGCACAGAATTTTGGGTTTTGTTTGTTTTTGTTTTTATCAGTCGTGGGGCTTGAACTCTGGGCCTGCGCACTGTCCCTGCGCTCTTCAGCTCAAGGCGAGCACTCTACCTCTTAAGCCACAGCACCACTGCGCTTTTCTAGTGGTTTTTATTGGAGATCAGAGTCTCATGGACTTTTCTGCCCAGGCTGGCTTTGAACCATGATCCTCAGATCTCAGCCTCCTGAGTACCTAGGATTACAGGTGTGAGCCACCGGTGCCCGGCCAGAATTTTGGTTTTACAAAACTTTTCCTGGGGCTGGGAATGTGGCTTAGTGGTAAGAGTGCTTGCCTAGCATGCATGAAGCCCTGGGTTTCATTCCTCCATACACAAAAAACGCCGTGGTGTTGTGGCACTGTGGCTCAAGTGGCAGAATGTTAGCCTTGAGCAAAAGAAGCTCAGGGATGGTGCCCAGGTTCTTAGTTCAAATCCCAGGGCTGGCAAAACAAAAACAAATAAATAACCTTCCCCTACGAAACTACAGACCATCTTCTTGTCTTCTAGTATTTCCTGCTGCAGATTATAGACCTCATATTTTTTTTCTGTTACCTTGAAGTAGTTGTACAAAAGGGTTATTACTCTCTTATTCTGTTTTAGTGTCTTATCCTTAATACTGCTTCTTGAAAACAGCCATCCAAGTCTTACTTCATCCTATCAATTTAAATCTCTTCCACATTTTTATATCTATCTAGTACTGTTCATCATGCTATATATTTACCTGGCACAACACACTTACTTATCTTGGTTCCTCTGAAGAGGCCATAATTACTTCTTCTTGGTATCAAACAAGATATAATTGACTTGATGTATATAGTAATTTTCATTTTTTGCTTTGACCTTGTGCCTTGACCTTCATAGATCTAATGACTGTATTTACTTATTTATTGATTGATCCTTGGTTTAAGCTTAGCACCCATACCCAGCCTTGGATGTACTAAAGCCCTACTTCAGAGGACTTTGGAATACCTTTTTAGGAGGTCATTCACAGAAACCCTGATATACAGTATCTATCTCTTAGTTACACTAGATACAGTGGAAATTTGAATTCATATGGTTCAAATTGCTTTTAGACAAGATGGTAGGGATATAATAGGTACTTAGAAACTGCTTTTTACTAAAAGCACCAATTCTACACTTGGATCTGTAGTTAACTAAGGAGAAAATTTTCACATCTCCAATCGCCATCTTGTATCTGTGTCCTTTGTGCTGAGACATTGTTTCCTTGCAGTGATTGGAATCCTGGAAGGACAGAACTTACTAAGTAGACTGAGGAAACTGTGCCCGAGGAAAAGCAAAGCAAAACATCTGCAAGACAGATCATCTTGTAACCAAATTGTTTCTCTCATGTTATAACAATAACTTTGCCTAGGATTGTTTAATAAATTATATCCCAAGTTGTCTTCTGTTTAAACATAGTCATTTTCTGTATCCTGTAGGTGAGCAGAAGTACATACTTTGCTTTTTCTCAAGCATACCCATCCCTCAGCAATTAAATCTGCCATTCACCATTACTTATCTCCCTACTTATTGTATTGAAGTGAGTGGCTGGACTTGACATGTGAAATCCCCGGAGTTGTTCTTGTGCTTAAAGGAGTTGTTCTTGTGCTTAAAACTCGGGGAGTATCCCCAAGTTAACAGATGAGAGTGGCCTGAATTAATTGGCAAGATATCAGGCTGTGTGATGACAGCTGGACAATGTCTTTTCTATCCTCAACACAGCTTCCTACCATCATTACCATCATCATAGCCACCCATCAGAAACTGATTTCTTTTTTGCGTAGCTGACCCAAGAAGTTATATCAGAATTTTAGATGCTAGGAGTAAATGATGGTCCTAGTGGGATAGTGAGATTTTTTCCCCCCCAGATTTTTTTTCTACCCCATTGTAGACATTCTCATCTTGTAGACATGTAGTTTTAGAAACTTTGCCTTAAATAAAATTTATCAGATTTACCGTAGTCTAAATTTTTTGCATGTTGTTTTATTTGGACATTCTGGGGAAATAGAACTGGCTTGGATTTGATGATTTATTTTTATTCCTGGACCACAACATTGTGTTCCTAGAAGTTCCTACATATTTCAGATATGCCCCCAATGGACAGTGTAAATAACAGGCAAACTTCATGCCAGATTTGAGATAGGTGAGGCACTGCAGTTTGTAGGTAATTTAGCATAACAGTCTTAGCACAAATGCATTGCAAACATTTTTGGGTTATTCTTACTTGTATGTCATTGTTCTTTTTTTCCTCAAATCCCACCACTCCCTTTACCTCCATAGAAGGCTTTTGCTGCCATTTTAGTGAACTAATTTATTCTTTTAATATTGGTAAGGATTAGAACATTTTATCCTTAGCTATAAAGGAAATGCAAATCAAAATGACATGAATCCAAGTGCCTGCAGCTCATACCTATAGTTGTAGTTACAGGAGAGATGTGAGAATCATGGTTCAAAGCCAGCCCAGGCAGACAAATCTGAGAGACTCCTAATTTCCAGACATGGAGTGTGGCTCAAGTGTTAGAGTGCTAGCCATGAGTGAGGCTCTGAGTTCAAGCCCTAGTACAAACAAAACAAAACACAAAACAATGGCATCAAGCCGGGCGCTGGTGGCTCACGCCTGTAATCCTAGCTACTCAGGAGGCTGAGATCTGAGGATCCCGGTTCAAAGCCAGCCCGGGCAGGAAAGACCGTGAGACTCCTATCTCCAATAAACCACCAGAAAACCGGAAGTGGTGCTGTAGCTCAAGCGGTAGAGCGCTCGCCTTGAGCTGAAGAGCTGAGGGTCCGCGCCCAGGCCCAGAGTTCAAGCCCCACGACCAACAAAAAAAAAAAAAAAAAAAAAAAAAAACAATGGCATCAAGATTTCATCTCAGTCGGAATGGCTAGCACTAAGAAAACAAACAGTAACAAATACTGGTGAAGTTGGGATGGTAAGGAGAAGGATCCCTCATACATGGTTGGTGGGAATGTAAATTAGTGCAACTTCTGTGGAAATCAGAATGGAAGTTCCTCAAAAGATTTAAAAATAGATCTACCTGTGACCCTGCTATTCTACTCTTGGACATATATCCAAAGAATAAGTATACAGGTGAGATACCCCCCAATACTCATATTTATTGCAGTGGTATGTACACTATCCAAACTATAGAACCATTAGGAATATATACAAGAGTGGGTTACATGAGTTTTTTTTTAAGGGTACATGAGTTTTTTTAAAGGGTGATCTGAGAATGTAATCACTCTAAATATAATGTTTATATAATAAAACACTTATTCATATCCTAACCAGATGATTTATCATCTTTGGACCTTAGTATCTTTGTACAAATTTGCTTTGTGTTTTATTTCTGTAGAATTCCTTCCACAGGGGATTACAACCTATTGGTTGTATTGGTGTATATTGATGATTGTATCAGAAATAGATTGTATCAGAAATAATCTTATCAGTGAAGGTTTTGGTAAGTATTCTACATACCAAATCTGAGAATGTTTTTACTCTACTGGTCACTGGTTGACATTTAATTTATTTAGTTTTTTTGCTCTCTTTCTAATCAGTCACCTGGTACCCATCCTCTTACGACCGTAAACATTGGAAATACAGGAGAGCATGTTCTCTCTTGGAATCCACAGCAGCTGACCTCCCTGTAAACATGCAAATCTTGAAGAAATTAGCATATCCTATCATTTTCATTTATTCATAATGGCATATTCCCAGTCATAGTGAGGTAGCCTGATTCTTGAGACCACCAGTGGTCTGTTCATTGCTTGAATAATTTTGCTATTTCTAATGATATCATTACTCCTGCTTTATTGGTGTTTATTACTGCAGTTATTCATATATAAAAGTAATTTTGCCTAGTACCTATTATATGAAGGAGAATTTATTGCATATTTCTTTTTTATGTAGTTTTCTAGTCCTCCCAGGATTCCACAATTTTATTTCTTCTGAATGAGAAAAGCTGCATCTTTTCCTTGATTATTGTTACTGCTTTGCCAACTGATTACACAGCACAATCAAAATATGAACAGATCTCAATGTACTAAATGTGGCTAAGCACAGAGAAGGAAGAAGACAAAGGGGTTTGGGCTGTTATGATCCTAGTCATTGGAATAGGAAAGTTGAAAAGTTTTATGTTCTTTGTTGTGTTCTGCTGTATCCCCTATTAATGAACTCTCCAGCTACATCCATATCATTGACTGCAGCGTTCTTGTTATCTATCTTAGTCTACTTTGTATCACTGTAACAGAATGCCTGGAACTGGCTAATATATAATGAGCAGAAACTTACTCAGTCTTGGAGGCTGGGAAGCCTAGTGTCAAGATACCAGCATCTAGGTGCTGGGAAGTTGGCTCAGTGGTAGAGTGCTTGCCTTGCATGCATGAGGCCCTAGGTTCTATTCTTCAGCACCACATAAGTAGAAAAAGCCGGAAGTAGGGCTGAGGCTCTAGTGGTAGAACGCTAACCTTGAGCTGAAGAGCTGAGGGACAGTGCCCAAGCCCAGAGTTCAGGCCTCAGGAATGACAAAAAAAAAAAAAAAGATACCAGCATCTAGAAAGGGTCTTCTTGATGGCAAAATGTGAGACAAGGAGATGTATGTGAACTTCATTTTTTTTTTCTTTTTGGTGGCACTGGGGATTGAATTTAGGGACTCATGCTTGCTAGGCTGGTGCTGTACCACTTGAGCCATGCCTCTATCACTTTTTTGCTTTAGTATTTTTCAGATCTTATCTGGTATTTTTGCCTTTTCACTTATGCTTGAACTGTGACCCTTCTGATATTTGCTTCCTGTGTAGTTGTGATTTCAGGTAAGAGCCAGTGTGTTCAGCACTAGGGGGTGTGACTTTTAAAATGCCACCAATACTTCCCTCCCAAGAGGGCAGAGCCCTTCTGATCGGATCAGTCTTACTTCTCAAACTTGTTAAAATAGCAATTAAATCTCAGAGCTTAGGACTGAACTCAGTGCTCTTCTGTTGAGCTAAATCCCTAACCCCTACAACATGCATTTTAGAGGGAACATTCAAACCATAGTAGTGTTCCAATATGTATCTCAGTTGTTTTGTGGGGTTTTAAGATAAGAATTTGCTTTGCACAGCCCTCAGAAGTTTAAAAAAGTTAGAGTAACTGCTTTCTACAGGCCCTTGAAATTATTTTCAATGGACTTATTTAGAGACAAATGTTATGTACTGACCTTTTATTCGAACTTTCGGATAACAGCATTTAGCAATTAGATACTTTCTTATTTGAACTCTTATACACTTACTGTCTTCTTTGCCTTAAATTTTCTACACTCTGCTTTATATAACTTCTTCTCTGCTCTTTTCAATTGTCAGCTTAGGAATTGCCTATTCAGAAAGACCTCTCTAACCATCCTAATTATCTTTCCTTGCACTTTGTTCAAATTCTTTTTCAGCAAATAACCACATTCATGATTACTCACTATGTCATTTTTATCTTAGCTTCTCCTTGTGACTGACTTTTAAACATTTATACATTTCTTCATCTATATGTCTGCTGTGTGCCAGGTACTCTAAGACAGATTCTGCGTCTTCCCTGACTTTGTGGGTTTACAAATTATAAAGTAAATAATGCTTGTCAAATACAATTGATTTTACTGTTTGTGGTAATTATTTATGAATACCCTAGTCACTAAAATTGTAACCCCCAAATTAGTGTTTCCAGCTCTCTTGCCATCATTTATGTACTTAAGCAGTAATGAAATGGCCAGCAGCATGATTCACAGGTTCTCAGCTGAATTAGAGCAAGAGAGTACTCTGCCTTCTTGTTTTAGCTCTCATTTTTCTGGCCTATTTACTGCCATGTTCTTTGCATTTATATTCCTTTGTTTTCTTTTTGTCATTTTACCATTTGTACAAAAATGACCCTCCATGCACAGCACTAAAGTATTCTAGTATTCCTTATGTAGAAAATTTGTGTTAAATAAGCTATGTTCTGGCATTGCTTACTATTCTGTTGGCTTTGGAATCAGTATTAGTGATTCAGCAATGTACAGTATGTTGTTAAACACTCATGAAACAAGATAATGTGTTGATTGATTTGTTGGGTCTTCGTCCATCCCACGAAAGATGGATGGGGTCCGAGGAAAGGTAAGTGTGGCCGCTCGCTGCGTTCCCCAGCCTCCCTTAGCCTCCAGACAATCAGACGCAGCGGGGAGTCAAGCCAAGCAGGAAAACTCGTTTATTAACAAAGAGCAAGCCCTTTTTAAAGCAAAAAAGAGCAGGTGGCATGGGAGGGGAGGAAGAGGAACCAATCACTGTCAAGGTCACACCCTATCATGCACCTAAGTTTCCACAGGCTGGTTCCGCACTGAACGTAAAGCAAACCGGGCTCTGCCCGCTCAACTCCCTCTCAGCTCCGTCTTTGCTGCCCATGTGCCCTACAGCAAATAGGGCTCTGCCCACTCAACTCCCTCTCACGCCATCTTTGCTGCCCATGTGCTCCATATTGATTGGCCAAAATGGTATGACCAGATGATTACAAGAACTTAATCTTACATGATAAAATAAGTATTTGCTAATTTACTAATGATAAGATATTTGCTAACTTCCTCCAAGAGCAATGGTAACCTGCTTATAGTAGCAATCAACTCTACTTGCCTGTTACCTCAAATGTGAAGAAAAACTGAGTGCTGCAGGGGAGAGTAATTGATGTGATTTGCTTTGGGCTGCTTGGGAGTTAACATTTAAGTTGAGATTATGGAACAAATAGAAAAGGCTGGAAGAGATAGCACAAGATGGACTTGGAGAAGAAAGCAGAACCTGATTACCTTCCCTTTTGGAGACGACACTGAGTTTAATTTTGTAATATGTAATGAGAAACCATTGGAAAGTTTTAAACGGGATGATCTTTATGTTTTCAGAAAGATAAGTCTATCTGCTGTGAAGGGAGGTGTTTGAAGAAGACAAGCAATGAAATGGGAAAAATGAGAAATAAGAGGCATGGCTGTCATAATTATTAAGTGCCAAATCTACCTGTAATACCCCCCTAAATAATTCTTAACTCTGTCCCTTCCTCACTGTTTCAATTCAACATCTTTGCCTGATCTACTTCCATAATGTCATACTGACCATTCTGTCTAATCTTTGTCCTATTTTGACTCTGGAGAGACAGGATCTGATCAGGTCATCAGCTTATCTGCTGTTGTCCTACCTAACCACCATGGCACTCTCTGACCCTCCAGGCCTCTTAATGACCTCGTGTAGCCCATTCAAGCACCACCCATCATTCTGCTTTGCCCAGGACTTAATGCTCTGGTTGACAGTTTTTCCCTATCTTCCTTATATCAGTTGTTTTGGAGCCTATTTGCCATTCTTTGCTTAGGAATCCTATGTACTGTAACATCCAGTGCAGTATTAGACATGCCTGATAAAATGGTTTATGATATCGAAACAAGTACTTCTCACTTAACCCATTTTATATGTATTATTATCATCTACCTATCACCATACCTCAACTTCCTTCCTCAAACTTAGACTTTTTAATGTGTTTTAAAATTTTAAGTTCCCAGCACCCAGTATCAGTTTTGGATTGTGGTAAAGAAATAATAAAGGTTAAGTGGATATTTTGATGATTGTTTGCTTATTTCTTCATCAGAAATAAATAATACTGGGCTGGGATGTAGCTCAGTGGCAAAACGCTTGCCTAGCAAGTGCAACGTCCTGGGTTCCATCCCCAGTACCAAAAAAGAAAAGATAAAAAAGAAATAAGTACTACGTTTCTTTTATAACATTTTTGGTAAGTGGAATAATAAGAAATAAAACATATTATTAAAAATGTGCTTATTTAATTCAAAAGTATTTATTGAGTGCAGGTGATGGTCTAACAATGGCATACGGAGTAGTGAACCAAACATGGTATGTAAACTCTAGTTTTTGAGCTGCAGAAAAATAGGAGAGTTTTCATATATTCCTCACTCACTTTTCTTATTATTAAAATCTTACATTATTGTAATGCATTTGTTACAACTAATGAACCAATACTAGCATATTACTTACTATGAACCAAAGCCTATACTTCCTTCAGATACTTTTTTTTTTTTGCGGGTCTGGTCGTGGGGCCTGAACTCTGGGCCTGGGCGCTGTCCCTCAGCTCTTCAGCTCAAGGGTAGCGCTCTACCACTTGAGCCACAGCGCCACTTCCGGCTTTTTGCTTATGTGGTGCTGAGGAATCGAACCCAGGGTCTTGAGCATGCAAGGCGAGTGCTCTACCACTGAGCCACCTTCCCAGCCCCTCAGATACTTTTAGTTTTTACTTAGAGTCCCCTTTTTGTCCAGAGTCCCATCCATGATATTGAATTATATTTAATTTAGCAAACCTAGATTCCTCTGAACAGTGGCCCCTTTTCGGACTTGTTCTTGATGATCTTGACAGTTTTAAAGAGTTATGCTGGTCTCTATAGAACATATGATGTCCCTCAATTTTGGTTTGCCTGATATGTTTCTCCTAGCTAGACAGGGGTTATGGGTTCTTGGAACAAGAATACAATTAAAATGCTATTCTATCCATGTCACATCAATGGTACATTAAATCAACAAGAATTATCACTATTGATGCCTTAATCATGAGGCTGGCATGGAATTTGTCTGATTTGCACTGTATTTTGCCATTCCTACTTGCATTTAAAAAGAAGCAGCCTATACTTCATGGTTGAGGTAGTAACTACCTTGAGGTAGTAACTACATAAATTACTAGAATTGTTATGCACAGTAACATGATTTTTCCTACTTATTCAGTCATTTCTTTATATCAATATGGATCCTTGGATATTTATTACATGTTTGGGGTTAGAAATTAATATTACTTAATTTTGTTGCTTAAATTGTTCTAGTGTTAGTCATTGGGATTTGGAATATTTGTTTTCTTGGAGCACTCACTTCCTTATTTTCTGAAGTCTTCAGCTGATTTGAAATTTTAAATGTCAAATATAGAATTTGAAAATTCAAAGAAAATTTGATGTGCATGTATGAATCAGGATTTCTTCAATAGTAGATTGCTTATTTTTATTTATTTACTATTTTATTTTATTTTGGGCTTAGATTCAGGGACTGGACACTGTCCTTGAGCTCTTCTTTGCTCAGGCTAGCATTCTACCACTTGAGCCACAGCTCCACTTGCTGGCTTTTTTGGGGTTTGGACTTTCCTGCCGAGGCTGACATTGAACCATGATCCTCAGATCTCAGCCTGGTTATTTTAATTTTTTGTGATGATGATTTATGAAGATATTGGTTGAATTTTCTCTGAATAAATATTATAGTATGGTTGGCATAGTGGCTCAAGCCAGTAATCATATATGGTTGGCATAGTGGCTCAAGCCAGTGATCATAGATATTCAGAAAATAGAGATGAGGCACATCAGGATGTGTGACCAACATATGCCAAAGTTTCTGAGATTCCTTCTTGACTAATAAAAAGCTGGTTATAATGGTACATGCCTTGGACATGCAGGAAGCATAGATAGGAGATCATGGTTCAGACTGACGCAGACATAAATGGGGACCTTATCCAAAACATACCTAAAGAAAAAAGGATAGGGGCATGGCCTGCCTGGAAAGTCTGCCTAGCCCATGAAAGGACCAGAATTCAAACTCCAATACTCCCAAAAAAAGGTTGTATTTATGACAACAGTTTTGTACTTTTCAATCCTTTCAACTATAACTTTGTTTTGCAAGTCATATTAGAGAATTTTTACTTTTCTTTGGCTTTCAAAAACACTTACATTGCCAATAGCTGAACAGATATCCTTATGCTGGAAGTGTTCAGTGATTATAAAATTGCTTAGTCTAAAAAAAGGACTTAACAATATTTGGCTTTTGGTTATAATTACCAGTCATGCTTGCCAGAAATTAAGTTTAGCTTTTAGAATCCTGAAATTTTTAGTATGCTTGTTTCTAACTAAATATTTCAGAGACTGTTTTGGAACTGTATAATTCCGTTATATATTTTATGGTCTGCTTATTATGAGTTACAGCGGATGAAATAATACAGCAATGAAACTTTTTTGTTGTTGCTTTTTGCTTTTTGGTCAGTCTTGGGGCCTGAACTCTGGGCCTGGGTGCTGTCCCTCAGCTCTTCAGCTCAAGGCTGAAGCCATAGCACTACTTCCAGCTTTTTCTGCTTATGTGGTACTGAGGAATTGAACCCAGTGCCTCATGCATGCAAGGCAAGCACTCTACCACTGAGCCATCTTCCCAGCCCAGCAATGAAACTTTGAAACAACGTAGAAAGTGCTTCAGATAACAGGAATAAACAGTAATATTTGGTTTGATTACAGCTTCATTTAAAAGGAAACTGTTAAGCTAGGTGCCAGTGGCTCACACCTGTAATCCTAGCTACTTAGATTGCTGAGATGTGTGGAGCTTTGTCTCAAGTAGTAGAGTACTAGCTTTTTTTTTTTTTTTTTGTCGGTTGTGGGGCTTGAACTCTGGGCCTGGGCCTGGGCCTGGGCACTGTCCTTCAGCTCAAGGTGAGCTTGAGCACTCTACAACTTGAGCCACAGCGCCACTTCCAGTTTTCTGGCGGTTTATTGGAGAGAAGAGTCTCTGGGACTTTACTGCCCAGGCTGGCTTTGAACTGTGATCCTCAGATCTCAGCCTCGTGAGTAGCTAGGATTACAGGCATGAGCCACCGGCACCCAGCTTTGAGCAGCAAAACTCAGGGACAGTGCCCAAGCCCTGATAAAGGCCTCAGGACTAGCACCAAAAGGAAGGAAGGAAAAAAGGAAAGAAGGGAGGAAGGAAGGGAAGGAAGGGAGAGAGGGAAGGAGGGAAAGAAACAATGAGCTGGGCACTAGAGGCTCACACTGGTGATCGATCCTTGTTACTACTCATGAGACTTAAATCTGAGCCATTCTAAGCCAGCCAGGCAGAAAACACACTGATCTCCAGTAAACAGAAAGACTCTGATCTCCAGTAAACAGAAGCCAGAAGTAGAACTGTGGCTCAAGTAATAGAGTGCTATCCTTGAGCAAAAGAAGCTTAGGGATAGCACCCAGGTCCTGAATTCAAGCCCCAGGACTGGCACAAAATAAATAAATTAATTAAGTTAATTAAATAAAAAGGAACTGTGGTCCTAAGTACAAATAAAAGACCAGATGGAACAATGTTAGTATTGAAATCTACTAGATGATGTGGTACTATTTTTGTTTTCTAAGTAAAAATAAATCAGCATATATTACTTGTATATAATAACCTGTGCAAATGGAGTTTGTTGTGTGTGTGTGTGTGTGTGTGTGTGTGTGTGTGTGTGTGTGTGTGTGTGTGTTTTTGAGATGTTTCACTTTATAGCCGAGACTGGTCTTAAATTCATGACTCTTGCTTCACTACCTCAGCTTCCTAAGTGCCAGAATTATAGGCATGTGCCACCATACCTTGAACATGTCAGGCAATTAATTGTTCTACCACAGAGTGACATCCCTAGATAGCATTTATTGAAGTTAGGGAAAGGGAACAGATTCTACAGAGATTTCTTTTGGATACTGGTTTGTTTATTTCATTTTAGATACTGAAAATTAAAGGGGCTTTTGAAAAAAATTCCATTATTCAAGTTGTTTTTCTGAATTAACTATTGGACAAATTCCTATTTTTAGAGTAAAAATATCACTTACAGTTTACAAACTATTTTATATATCTTAACTCATTTATTGAAACCTGCATCAACTGGATTATCATAAAAATTAATTCTTAGAAATTTGAACTTTATATACTCGGCAGGGTCATAGTTAAAGACAGAGGATCCTCAAGTTGGGAGTAGAGCCTGGGCCCTGTCACCATTGCTGCCATTGCTTCTCAGCCTCAAGTCCTTTCTAGAAAACTGATGGCATCGGTAGATACTTGGGGAATCTATCAGGATTTAAAATACCAGCATTGTTTATTAATGTCCTTTTTTTTTTTACTACCATGATGTTGAAAGAGTAGATTGAGTTAATGACTTAGTCTTGCTTAGAAGTTGCCAGGTAGATCTTGTAGGCTATTGTCTTTTGTTGTCTTTGAGATGGTTCATTTCAGTAAATTCCAGTCTTCAAATAATTTTCAAAAGTATTACAATTAAAGAGGAATTTTACTTTGGGTAAATATTTTAAAGTTATTTTTAATAATGCAAACCATACTTTTAACAAAACTTAGGGAGGTATTTGGGAGGACATTTTTTTCAAAAGATTTTTTTTTTATTAGCATTAGATCATTTTTCAAAGAAGTTTCATTGTGATGTATACATGCATGCTTGTATGACCAGATTTACCCCATATCACTTCCTCTCTCTCTCTCTCCCTCTCCCTCTGTCTGTCTCCTTCTGTCTATCTCTCTGTCTGTTTCTCTCTGTCTCTGTCTGTCTGTCTCTCTCTTTCTCTCTCTCTCTTTCGCTTGGTCTGTCTGTCTGTCTCTCTGTCTACCTGGGGCTTGAACTCAGAAGAACTCCTTTTCGACTCATTGCTAGCACTCTACCAATGGAGCCACAGTGCCACTTCCACTTTTTCTGAGTAATTTTTTGGAGATAAGAGTCTCAAGGACTTTCCTGTCCTGGGTGACTTTGAACCACATTCTTCAGATCTCAGCCTCCTTAGTACCAACAATTACAGGCATTAGCCACCAGTACCCACCCCTTTCAACAATTTTAGTGGGTTTCATTATGCTAGGCTTATGCATGTATAACATACTTTGATTATATTCTTCCCCCAGCATCCCTTCCCCTACACAACGCCCTGATACAATCCCTCTTTTACAGTCACACAAAGGGACTTATTTTTGTCTTTAATTAAGTCAGAGGAAAAATTCCTTGCCTCTAACAGTCAGTATCCTATCTCTTATCCTCTCTGTCACTGGGAAGTAAATATATGTGAGAGCATATGGTCTAGGGGTGATCACTTGCCTGGCTGCTTCCAGAGGGTAGGTGGTCTGTTTTTACCACAAGGTCTGGTAATTCCAGCTGGAGAGTCAGATAGTAACATTAAAAACTGGGTCAGCATTCACGTACTCTCATCTCATGGTGTTAGTGGGATTAGTTCTTCCAATCTGCTGGTGTGCCACTGTGTGCTGTGTGCCGGTGCCTTCATAGCCCCATGTACCTTTTAGCAGAACACCTATGAATTTTTCATAATGGGATTGATCAGTACACTAAAATGAGAAGAATTGTCCCAAACTACACCTTTCTTAATAGTGGCCATCTAACTAGAACTTAAAATTAGTGTAATAAAACTTAGTTATCTCTCCACAAAACTGTTTCAAATAGTTTTATACATTTTATGTTAAAGCATGTAAACATTGGGGCAGAAATGAGTAGTGGCTCAAGCCTATAATCCTCGCTAGTTAGGAGGCTAACATCAGGGGATCAGTGTTGAAGGCCATAAAAAGGTTCATGAGACTCCATCTCAACCAGTGGCAGGACATGGTTGGTGGTGCATGCCTGCATGAGAAACAGTGGCTGGAGGCACTGGCTGGCACCTGTCAGCCCTAGTGACACAGGGAAGCACAAGTAGGATTGCAGCCCAGTCCAGCCTGAGCATAAACTGAGACTCTACTTTGACAATAAGCAGTGCAAAAAGGGGCCAGAGGCATGAATTAAGTGATAGAGCGTCTGCTTAGCAAGCAGAAGGCCTTGAGTTCAGTCCATTCCCTTAAAAAAAAAAAGAGAGAGAGAGAGAAGAAATAATAGCAGAAGATAGACAGTGATGATTATGTGGTGGAACTGTTTGAAGTTTCAGTATTCAGGAGAAAGAACCTGTTAGTCCTAATTATATCCCAACTCATTGTGTTAGAGTAAAGCAAGAAAAATCAGTGATGCTGCAGCATTTGTGCTGAAATGAGTTTCACTGGATAAATTCCGGGGCTGATATGTGCTTGTAGAAGGCTACAAGGAATTTACATTTACCAAAAAATAGGCAAATGTACTCTTTGTCCTGCTATAAGGGGTGTTCATTTTGTCAGCTGAGTGAATTAGCTGACTTGTAAGTACACCTATCTGGAATATGGGATATGAGTATATTCTTATGAATGTACTCTTAATGAATCTATTAATATTCATCAGATTTTAAACTAAGTTCAGAATTTTCCACTATGGTCAAGAATATAGGCATGAATATGAATATATGCTGATGAAAATATGAATATATTCTAGTGAATATATTGATATTCATTAAATTTTAAACTGAGTTAAAAAATGTCCCAATATGGTCAAGAGTATAGCTCATGAATATGAATATAAACTTATAAAAATGTTCATGAATGTATTCATGTTCATTAATTTTAAACTATATTAAAAATTTTTTCCCAACAGGGCAGAGAAGAATGTATTCATGATTGTATTCATAAGGAGGATATAGCCATGAATATAATCATTATAAAACTATATTCTCACTTATTAAATATATTCAAAAAGAATATATTCATAAGAAGATTAGCTTACAACTCTACTTTTTATTGACAAGGTAAATAGCTCTTAAAATGTTGCTATGAATCAGTGTACTACAATTTCACTGACAGCTTCAAAAAGTAAAGTATACTTCAAAAAGTATAAATTTGATATAGTCAGTGAATTAGTCTATTTATGAATTGGCTCCTAACAAATAGTTCTTGGCAAAATAATTTAGATCCCTTTGGTTGTTGTTGTTAGTCATGAGGCTTGAACTTAGGGCTTGGGTGCTGTCCCTGAAGTCTTTTGCTTAAGGCTCTACTACTACTTTGAGCCATAGCACCACTTTCAGTTTTCTGATCATCAGTTGGAGATAAGAGTCTCACGGATATTCCTTCCCAGGCTGGCTTTGAATCATGATCTCAGATCTCAGCCTCCTGGGCAGCTAGGATTACAGGTATGAGCCACCAGCGCCCAGCTTAGATCCCTTTCTCTCAGCAAGACGCAAAGCTTTATTTATTACAGTATTCTGAAAAAATCAAGACAAAAGAAAATAGCTGGGTTGTCTAAGTGCTCAGGAAAGACTTACAGCCCAAAGGAAATAATAGGGGAAAGAAAACTTCAGCCATTGTGTGACCTGCAAAAACCATTGGCTCAAGTCTGGGAATTAAGTACAGGCTGTGAGTGGAGCCAGGTATATCTGTTTCAAGTTCCTTTTCATACTGTGAGTTGGATTCACTTAGGAGCCTGTATAGTGTAGTGATGAAGAGTGGGCTCTGGAGACAGATGACTGCATTTGGAACTGGGCTCCCTTTACCATACTTTGAATTTTTTTTCCCATGTGGTACAATTTATATACAATAAAATGCATGAATCTAAAAATTATTTAGATTAATTACATTTCTTTTTTTTCTAGGGGGTACTGAGGTTTGAATTCAGCTTCCTGCCTCTAGGCAGGTATACCATCACTTGAGCCAAAGCCCCCAGCATTATTTTGCTTTATTTTTCATAATGGATGGCCAGACTGCCATTCTCTTACCTGTGGCCTCCTAAATAGCTAGAAACACAGACATAACCACTATACCTAAGGCTTGTTGATTGAAGTGGGAGTCTCAACTAACTTTTTGTTTGGGCTGGCCTTGAACAGGATTTCTCTGCTTGTGGAATAGTAAGGAGCATGAGGAGCATGAGCAACTGTGCCTGATCCTAAATTGATATATCCTTACATGTTGTATACACCTGTATAATGCAATTCAGATCAAATTAGAACACCTCTGTTAACCCAGAAAGCTTCCTTTTGCTCCTTCTTACTCAGTACTCACCCCGTAAAGGTGACCCGTATTCTGATTCCTGTCACTGTAGATTCCTTTCCCCATTCTTGAAATTTATAAGATATATTCCTAGACTATTAAACAAATATTCCAATGTTGGCCTCTTTCACTGAGTGTAATTTCTGAAGTTCCTTCACTGTAGTTTTCTTATCTGTGGTATGAAGTTTTCTTATCTGTGGTATTTTTTTTTCTTTTTTGTCGGTCATGGGGCTTAAACTCTGGGCCTAACTGCTCTCTGAGCTCTTTCTGCTCAAGGCTAGCACTCTATCACTTTGAGCCATAGCGCAACTTCACATTTTCTGGTAGTTAATTGGAGACAGAGTCTCACAAACTTTCTAGCCTGGGCTGGCTTTGAACCACGCTTCCCAGATATCAGTCTCCTGAGTAGTTTAGGATTATAGATGTAAGTCACCAATGCCCAATGTATGTTCTGTTTTTGTTGCTACTGTATAAATGTACAGTAAAATTTTACTTTACTTTGATTTTGGGTTGTTTCCAGGTTCTGGCTAAAATTAAAACTACTCTTTACATTCTTGTGCTTTTGGTGAACATATTCTTGGTCTTTTTTTTTTTTTTTTTCTCTAAAATACCATCTTGCTATAGCCCAGGCCAGTTTTGAATTTAGCCTTCTGAGTGCTGGAATTTCCTAGTCCTTTTTGATGAAAACATTATGAACATTAGTTATTGTAGCTTTCAAGCAATACATGTGTTCTACTTTGAGACAAATATAGTTTTTTAAAAAAAGGAAATTTTGGGGCTGGGAAGGTGGCTCAGTGGTAGAGCGCTTGCCTTGCATGCATGAGGCCCTGGGTTCGATTCCTCAGCACCACATAAGCAAAAAAAGAAAAAAGCCGGAAGTAGCGCTGTGGCTCAAGTGGTAGAGCACTAGCCTTGAGCTGAAGAGCTGAGGTATGGCACCCAGGCCCAGAGTTCAGGCCCCACAACCGGAACCAAAAAAAAAAAAAGGAAATTTTAGCAAGTGAGAGTGCTGACACCCAAATTTATTAATTCATTTTAATTCAAATACGGAATAGAGCCATTGAAATGGGGTCAGTTGAGAATGGAGTTTCTAGGCCATTTAGAAACCTAAATCTTTCTTCTTAATAAAATACTAGATACTGTACAAGGTGTTTGCCAAAACTTCTTATTTAACATTCATAACCATGTTGAGAGGTGGGTCCCTCAGATCAGATTGCAAATACCTCTAGGGTATACCTAAGCGGCTCATTTCTTCCTTTTGCTATAGGGTAATTTAGTGTGTTTTCAAACTTTTGGTGATAATGCCCTGCAGTTTAGTATTTTCTTATAGAAACATTACTATGTTTGAGGTCTGAGGAGTTTAGTAGAGTCACTGTCTGCAAAACAGAGGGAAATTGGGAGGTCAAGTGGCTTGTTTTGTGAGTTTCTCTCTTCATCTTGATGTTTTGTTTAATTCAGAAAGAAATTCTGAGGCTTCAGACAATTTGCTATCCTGAGATCTCATATAAAGAATTTTACATGACTTGTTTCTACCCTGAGCAGATTAAGATTCTTGATCACTTGAATAGTGTTCACTCAGAGGCTTCCTACCAGCAACAATCCAAATTTCTCAGCCCACTTACTTAAAACTACATGAAACAAACACAGTCTGAGGATGAACCTTTGGGAAAACTAAAGATCCAAATCCTATTAATCCCTTAATGTTTTATGGACACTCAGAAAGTAACTCTACTTCACACACGTGTCTTAGAAAAAAGTTAACCGTTAAAAAAGAGTGGATGCTGAGTGGTCAGACCTTATGAACACCTTATTTGTTTTGTGTATATGGCATTAATTTTCTCATATTTATACGAAGAATTCAGTAAAGTGCTCAACTTCACTAGCTTTACCATTGAACTGTGACTTTCTTAAGATCACTATGCCATATCTGATTTATATATGCTGTGCTAGAATAGTATTTACAACTTACAGTTAGGTATGATTCATTGTAAATAACAGATGCTAAATAGCTTTAATGGGTAAATACTAGAAATGTCTATCTTAGAAACAACCTTGTTATCAGCTACTATCATAATATTTATAAGAAATTTTAGCTGAAATACAAAATTATTGGAACATATGTTTGTCCTGTAGTGATTATGTTTTCCCTATGGTGTTTGTTTTGCTGTTGTGTCCATTAACTGGTAAAGTATGTGGCTTTTACGCCTTTTTTCATTGGGTCTGTTATCCTAACAAAAATGTCCTCTTTTTCTCTATGTATCCAGAGGAGATCTTCCTTTCTACAGTTCCACAACATATTAGATTTGTTATTTATGGCCTTATGTACAGTATAACAGGGAAAATGTTAGTGACTTGAAAAAGCTAAATGCCTTTTTGTATACAGGTGGACTTGAATGAAGGTGGGACCTGTGAGACCCTATTCAATGCCTTAATTGTACTGATGAAGACCCCAGAATTTTAATTACTTCTTCACTGTAAAATATATCAAATTGTTTTGCAATTGCTTTATTATTATACTCTTTATTATGAGTATTTCTATCTAGACGTTATATTCAGTGATATATTTGGTGAGATTAGGGACTGCATCTGTCTTATTAATGCTGCATCCCCAACAGTGAACACAGTGTTTGGAAGAAAATAGGTGTTTACTTACTGGTGCTGAATAAATTAATGAATCAAGATTGTTGAATGAACTGCTCAGAGTCACGTGGCTGTTTAATAGGCAGCCCACACTTGCTAAATCCCAGTTTGGCATATTAGAAATCTGAGTTTTGTTATCTACTCCATGTCTCTGGAGAGACGAGATCAATGGCAGTGATTCCTTTTCTAAAGTGCTTGCCAAGCTCTGTAACTTACACATTTATACTTGTTGACTTTCCATATTCAGAGGACTGTTACACTGGATCGAGAAAGACTCCATGTATACTGTCCTCAATTGTGCCAGGAGTCCTTTTCAAAAGAGATTTTTGCTGTTGTTGTTGGGGCTTGAAAGCAGGGCCTAGGATCTGTCCCTGAGTTTTTTTCTCAAGGCCAGTGCTCTACCACTTTGAGCCACAGTACCACTTTCCATTTTTCTGGTGGTCAATTGGAGATAAAGAGTTCCACGGACTTTTCCTGCCTGGGCTGGATTTGAACCACAATCCTCAGATCTCAGCCTCTTGAGTAGCTTTAATTATAGGTGTGAGCCACCGGTGCCCAGCGTGACTTCTTTTTCTTTTCACAGTTCTAGGGTTTCAACTCAGGCCTTAGGCTTACTAGTCAGATACTCTACCACTTAAAAACTATACTCCTAATCCTTTTTACTTTGTTATTTATCTAATGAGGTTTTGCTTTTTTTTTTTTTCCCTAGTTGTGGGGCTTGAACTTAGGACCTGGATCTGTCCCTGAACTTTTTCTTCCAAGGCTAGCACTCTATCACTTTGAGCCACAGTGCTACTTCTGGTTTTCTGGTGGTTATTTGGAGATAAGAGTCTCACAGCCTTTCCTGCCTGGGCTAGCTTCAAACTGGAATCATCAGATCTCAGCCTCCTGAGTAGCTAGGTGTGAGCCACCAGCTTTGCTTTTTTTCCTACTGTGTTTTTGTTCTTTGTCCAGGCCAGCCTGGACCATGATCTTACGTTTCCTACATAGCTAGGATGTACTATGTTAATTTTCTCATTTTTTTTATTGTTTGTTTGTTTGTTTTTTGGTCAGTTGTGGGGCTTGAACTCTGGGCTTGGGCACTGTCCCTGCACTCTTCAGCTCAAGGCAAGCGCTCTACCACTTGAGCCATAGCATCACTTCCGGATTTCTGGTTGTTTATTGAAGATAAGAGTCTCAGGGACTTTTCCTGCCCAGGCTGGCTTTGAACCATGATCCTCAGATCTCAGCCTCCTGAGTAGCTAGGAATACAGGCGTGAGCCACCAGTGCCCAGCAATTTTCTCATGTTTATACAAACATATACATGCATGTACTGCTAGGTTTTATTAACTGAGACAGGTTCTTGCAAACTTTATGACCAGGCTGGCCTCCAGCCATGATTCTCCTATTCTGCACCTCCTGAATAACCAGTATAGTCATCATAATCAAAACCTTTTTTTTTCCTTTCTTCCTTCCTTCCTTCCTTCCTTCCTCCCTCCCTCCCTCCCTCCCTCCCTCCCTCCCTTCCTTCCTTCCTTTTTTTTCTTCCTTCCTTCCTTCCTTTTTTTTTCTTCCTTCCTTCCTTCCTTTTTTTTTCTTTCTTCCTTCCCTTCCTTCCTTCCTTCCTTCCTTCCTTCCTTCCTTCCTTCCTTCCTTCCTTCCTTCCTTCCTTCCTTCCTTCCTTCCTTCCTTCCTTCCTTTTTTTTTTTTTTTTGGTGTATTTGGAGACCTTTCTGTTAGACACTAACAGAACCAGAACCAGGGCTTAGGACTCTTGCTGGACTTTTTTACTCAGGGCTGGTATTCTGCCACTTGAGCCCTGTGTCCAGTCTGGCCATTTAATTGGAAATAGAATCTTGAGGGCTTTTCTCCTTGATTTGGCTTTGAACCACTATCCTCAGATCTCAGCCTCTTGAGTAACTAGGATTACAGACATGAGCCACTGGTGCTGAGTCAACTTTTTCATTTTTAAAGATAGTAAAACATCAAGTCCATGGAAAAGAAAAATTTTCAAGTTGCTCTCTAATTTATAACCTTGTTTTTCAGTTTACTTTTTCTGAAGTCAGAAGAGTATGTGAGCAGTCAAAAATTTTGCTTTAAGGTTAAATTCACTAACCTGAAGAATTGGACTGTTAAAAAGCATTTATGAAACCCCAAATAGTAGATTGTCAGATTTGTCTGAGAGACTACAGACCGGCTTTGAACTGTGATCCTCACATCTTAGCCTCCTGAGTTGCTAGAACTGTAGGTATGAGCCAACAGTGCCCTACTCCAAATTTGTCTCTTTGCACAAAATAATAAGTGTGCCCCAGTTTTCATTGTATCGTTCACCTATGAATCCAATACTACCTACAGTCACCTTTTGGCCACATGATAATTGTTTCAGTTATGCATGAAACGAATTAAGTATTTGCAGAATTCACAGTATTAAGAGATAATGGGAGAAGAATGAACAGTCTAGAAAGGAATAAATTCCTGCCAAATCTTAATATATACTGTTCTATTTAAATGTGTATCTTTCTGTACTGTATTAGTCTGTAGTCATATGAAATGCTATGTCCTTTTTTTCTTGGCATTTGTCACTTAGCAGAAAGATGCATATAGATGGAAATGTTCTCATCATTTTTGAAACATGCCTCTTTAACGCTTTGGATTTGTGCTGCTGTTTGCCAAGAGGGAGCTTTTCTACTTACTTTAGCATCATGGAGGTGAACTAGAAGAGCAGGCTTCCTTCTGGGAGGAATTTGGTGTTTGCTTGTTTTATTTTCAGTCACCTTTTTAAGCAACCATTTCATTAATGATGGACTTTCTATTAGTGAACTTTGGAGAATAATGGCTGCAGTTCTTGGACATAGACCCTCATTAATTGGATGTTGTTGATATGTTAAACACTGAATTTATCAGATGCATTTTTAGTCTCCTAATTTTTTAAGGTGAACTATGCAGATTTATTAAGGCAAGATAAAGTGAAAATAGCACTCCTCAGTGTATGAGTGGTGGGCCTGAGCAAGAAAGCTCCAAATTAGTCTTTCCTGAATGAAGTCACTTCAGAGTACCAAATAATACAATGTCTTTGAGTTAGTAACTAAAACTATAACTTGATTTGAGGCTGGAAATTTTCTGTAGTTTGGATGACCTAGAAAGAAATGAAGTTTGAATTGAGAATGTGTGATTGTTGGTTGTCATGTACTCCTATTATGCTGAGTTTTTATATTTCTCAGTGCTCTGCATTTTCATGCCTGGAATACTCTTCATTTTCCCTGCCTTATGTAATTTCATCATCCACAGTGCTTTTGCATTGTACATTTCTCTATCATAGTCTATGGCAGGCTGCATTTCTCTTGTTCTGTTTAGATTTTGAACTGCTATAGTGTAAGCTCTGTAAAGACAAAATATCTTCTCAGTGAAACATTGAATCTTCAGTGTCTTTGCATAGTATTTTCTACATGGTAGTCTTAAGAGATTCAAAATGAATTAATGGCTTTGAGATTCCCCTCACAAATGTTTTTCAGCATTTTTATAATGAGAATTGTGTGCCCCTCACTCCCATTCTCACATGTTAAAAGTCCTAACCCTTGGTACCTCAGAATATAACTGTAAGATCCTTAAAGAGGTAGTTAAGTTAAAATGAGACTTTTCTGTTAGGTCCTAACCCAGTGTATCTGTGTGTACTATTATAAGAAGAAGAAATTTGGGCAGACCTGAACACACAGACTGCAGGCTGTGAGAAGATCATAAAAGACCTTAGTTCATCTAGAAACTTAGAAGAACTCAGTCCTGCTGAATGATACGGAGAGAAAATAACTTCCCTTTGTTTAAGGCACCTACTTGTGGTATTTTGTTATGGCAGCCCTAGCAAACTAATACAAGCAGATCTCAAATATTTAGATGACCAGATTTATATATAGTGTTCTTTTTTTCTGAAATGCTGAGGAAAAGATTTCATTCAAGATGAACATTCTTTTCTATTGTTTGATAACTATATAAACTCATTAAAGACATTGTGTGACTAACATCTCTCCTTCCAATCCCTCATTTCTCTCCGAGTAAAGTTCAGGGCAGCTAGGTTGGCCTGAACTTCCCATTCTGTTTTCAGGCAAAAGGCAGATAGGTCAAGTCAGGTGTAAGGCAAGTGTGTTGTCCTGTGGAATGCCATGCTTAATTCTCCCAGAGACTATGTGCGACAGAACATGTAAAGGCCACCTCAGGAAGTTTGATATCTAGCATTTTTATTTGTTACCTGTATGACCATTTTCACTTCTCAATCTCCAACACTCAGAGGTCAAACTGATACATTAGAGCCAAAAGCAACAAGTTCAGGAAAGCACTTATTACTGAAGATACTAAATGAGCTCAAAGGTGGTCTTGCTGGAGCCTGTGAAAAGCCAGTTTTTCTTTGAAGAACATGCAAAGTTTGAACAACTCTAGCCTGCGATTAAACTCATGCTATTAAACTTAGGCTATTAAATTAATGCTTGACTATACAGGCTTTCTCAAGTTAGGAAAATGGTGTCTTAGTGTGATAAAATGTATACAACTTAAAAGTTACTATTTAATAGCAAGTATTTTAGTAGCACTAAGTACATTCACATTGTTGTGTAACCACCTTCACATCTACAGAACTTCAGAACTTTTCATTGTTCCCTAAACTGAAAATAGATTGTACTATTCCTGGCCCCTCCATCCCTAGACAGACACTATTTCACTTTCTGTCTCTTTGAGTTTGATTATTCCAGGTATCTCATGAAAGAGGAATTGTATGGTATTTTTCCTTTTATATCTGGCACATTTTAGCATAATGTCTTTAAGTTTCTGGTACATGTTATAACATGTATGAGAATTTCATTCTTTTTAATGTTGATTGCTAAGGCTTAACTGGGAAAATGAATAGAAAACAATGAGAAGTTTTTTTTCACTTTATATTTAACAAAACATTGGGATTTCTGAAAAGTTTAAAAAATTATATTTAACAGTGTTTGTATAATCAAAATTGTGCTAATCCTTAGAATGAACAAGAAGTGATTCAGATGTTCACTTTGGGGAAAATAGTTTTCTAACAAAATCATATGATTGCTTCATCAGTTAATTTTCACTCAGCCAGGTCAAGAACAGAGAGGTACTTTTGCAGAAATATCCTTTGGCTTGTTCAGTTCTCCCAAGAGCCCCTCAGTTCACAGAGAATCAATTCTCTTTTGAAGTACCTTTTATATCATCCTAAGAATTCTCCACAATTGCTTTCTGGTCTAATTGCTATCTGGCCTAACTGTGCTAGTCATTCCTTTGTTAAACTATCTATGCATGTGATTAAAGCAGTTTTCTAATATTTTTCAGCAGTTTGTTCAAAGCTTGCATCTGGCCAAATTTGTAAATTTAGTTTATATTATCCTGCTTTTATGTACTCTGATGTTTGTAGCATCCAGAGTGACATAAATAGGTTCCAAAAAAGGTATACTAGTATGTAGGGGGTAAATTTCAGCAATAATTGGTGAGATTATTGGGAGTCATTTTTCATATGACAGCTTTCGCTTCATGGTCTTAGGTCATCATTAATGAGCATTTGGGTAGCGAAGAACCCTCTCCCTTAAAGTCATCATACTGTAAAGTCTCAAAGTTCAAACTGGCAGAGGATTAAGGATCTTTGGTTTTTCACATTTTCAGTTCTCTTGTTTCTAATGCTGAGTCAGCTTACATTGTGTTGAAAGTAATCCATCTTTGGTGTTCACGGGCCTAATGTGTTTAATATAAATAGAGAAGTATACTGTGGACCTGTGGGAACCACATCTGTGTCAGGCAGTGCCCTATAAGTCACTTTTCACTGGAGAATTTTTTAAAATAAAAAATTGGTGTTTTCTCCCACATCCTCATTGAACAGTGATGTTGAAATATGTTGTAACAGTTAACTAGCAAGAAATCATGAACATAAATACAATTGTTTTTACCAGTTTAAAAACAAGGATAATTCTCCTTTTCACTCTCCATCGCTTTAGTCAGGTCCACTGGGAGTGTGAAGCACTGGCTACAGCTCTTAAAGTAGGCATGGGGTTTGGACAGTGTAGCACATCCTCCCTTCTGATGGGATGCAGGGAGAGGAACCCCAAACCTGATGAAGCAGGGAATCAGGAACATTACTCAAGAGGTAGTGGTGTATAACATTTTAAGCTAAGATTACAGGTGAACCACTAGTGTCTGGCTTGCTGCAGGATTTTTTTAATATACATTTTTATTGTGAAGATACTGTACAGAGGGGTTACAGTTACATGAACAAGGTAATGAGTCCACTTCCTATCCATCATTATTACCCCCTCCTTTGTTTTTCCCCTACCATCCCTTCCCTTCCCACCTCCCCAACTTCCCCCCCCCAAAGTTGTAAATTTTGTTTTCAACCTAGTGTCTTCTATATCTTGTTGTTACAGTGGGTCATCCTGTATCCTTATTTCAGCATTTTGTTGTTTCCCTTCCCCTCCCCAAATTAGAAAAATGTATATACAAGATGCAGGACACCAGAATCAAATACAGTGACAACAGGGATTATACCATGGGGGAAGAACATATAAAGAAACAAAAAAAAAAAAAAAATCACATAGTACATTAAAAAGAACAGCAAGAAAGAAAAATCTCTTGTGTCCCTATCTTGGGGTTCATTTCGCTTAGCATCAGCTTATATGGTCATATGTACATAGCTTTTGACCTTTTCTGCTTGTCCTAGACATATACTAGTTATTGTTCCAGGATTTTTTAAGGTAGATTATATACATCTGCTTACTAGATTTACAGATGGATAAAATCATCAGCTAGTGAAACTACCATTAGAAAGGAGAAGTGCTGGAGCCATTGAAGAACTTAATTCTGAACTTAAAAGACAGGATGAACCACTGATGGGGTTGGGAAATAGCAACTGTAATGTAAGATTCATCAACATAGAGACACTTGTAAATGTAACTTATAACATGAGAAAGAAAAGATGTTATGTGTGTTGCTGACTAAATACTTGATACTATGAATTTAATATCCTTTGCAGTAAGAAATGTGGTAAACTTTGAGCATGGTTAACAATTTTATTAAGAATAAATATTATATGGCATAATGAATGACCAGGTATAGTGGCTTAAGCTTATAATCCTACAGAGGTGAAGATTGGGGGATCTTGGTTTGAGGCTAGACCTAGCATTGGGTTGAGACTCTGTCTCAACCAATAGCTAGGTGCTGTAGCACATGCCTACTATTTCATCTACAGGAAAAGCACCAGGGCTGGTTGTAGTGGCGTGTACTATTATATCCATCAAAAGGGGAAAGCACAAGAGAGTACCAGAGGCTCATAACTGTAATCATAGCTACTCAGGAGGCTGAGATCTGAGGATCACAATTCAAAGCCAGCTGGGGCAGGAAAGTCAGTGAGACTCTTATCTCCAATTAACCACCCGAAATCCATAAGTGGCCTGGTGGCTCAATTTGGTAGAGCACTAGCCGTTAGCAAAAAGAACTCAAGAGAGAGTGCCTAGTCCCTGAGTTCAAGCCCCATAACCAAGATGAAAATGGAGGAAGAGCACAAACAGGAGGATTGCAGCCCAGGCTGGTCCAGAAGAAATTGAGAGCCTATCTTGGAGTAGCCCCCCAAAAGGGTAGTAGGATGTTTCAAGTTGTAGAACACTTGCCTTGTAAGTGCAAGACTCTGAATTCAAGCCTGTTACCCCCCCCCAACACACACACACACACACACACACATACACTCCTCACACACAATGATCTGATATACTGGATGCTTCGGCATAAAAATTAAGAATTGAAAGCCATCAAGATAAGGAGAGATTTGCCTTCCCCGAAATAGAAGCATATTTAGCTACACAAATTTCATTGGTAAGTCATTAATTATAAAATAAATCAGAGTTATAAACAAGAGTATAAAATAAATCAGAAATAAAATCTATTAGCCTTATTACCAGTGTCCTGAAATTCAAGTTCTCTTAATGCCTCTAAGCCTATTTCAGTGTTTCTAAAATATTTCATTTTATGAATAAAAGTAGGTTACGCACATTCCCAGCATTATCACTGACTCACCATTTCCACTGAAAAAAATTGTATCATTTTCAATACTTGCCATCTCCATTCCTAAAAATGAGAATCAGAATAGAGTGGCTGTTAAAATGAATCACACAGTAGCTTAAAATCTCATTTCCATGAGAAAATATTTCACAATAATGAAACAGACCTGTCCTTACTTCCTAAGACTGAGTGAAAATGAAGGAATTTAACTTGCATAACATTTTGTACCAAAAATGTTATGTAATATGAACTTAACACATTTGAAATGTTAATTTAGGGTTGAGCACGGTGGTTCATATGATTCTTGCTTTAATTTCAGCTACTCTGGAGGCAGAGATTGGAAAACTATGGTTAGCCCAGGCAAAATGTTAGAGACTGTTTCAAACAACGAGTCAGGAAGTGGTACACATGCCAGTCATCTCAGAAATGGAAGAGACCACCAGTTAGAATTGTTGTCTGAGGCCAGCCCTGAGCAAAAAATGTCTGTTTTCATCTGAAAAAATAACGAAGCAAGAAGAGACTG
Source organism: Dipodomys spectabilis (assembly GCF_019054845.1). Classification (NCBI taxonomy): domain Eukaryota; kingdom Metazoa; phylum Chordata; class Mammalia; order Rodentia; family Heteromyidae; genus Dipodomys; species Dipodomys spectabilis. The sequence continues at coordinate 21,042,417 of NW_024870683.1, forward strand.
ATGCATGGCTCACATGCTAGATCACATGCTTAGCAGGTGCAAGGCCCTGAGATCAAACCCCAGTACTGCAAAATAATATGTTAACTTGAGGCTTATGATGAAAGAAAATTCATCACCATCTGAATGTTTCATCTTTTTCTGTAAGCTTTAGAGTGATCTCAGTACTAAAACTTAGAAACTTTATAAAACGTAATTTTAAAAAACAGTTGAAATGAGTTCTTATAATTGACCCAGCCCTAGCTGATGGCTCACGCCTGTAGTCTTAGCTATTCAGGAGGCTGAGATCTGAGGATCATGGGTCAAAGCCAGCCCTGGCAGGAAAGTCTGTGAAACTCTTATCTTCAATTAACTACCAGAAAACTGGGAAGTGGCACTGTGGCTCAAGTGGTAGAGCGCTAGCCTTAAGCTGAAGAGCTGAGGGACAGCACTCAGACCCAGAGTTCAAGCCCCACGACCGACCAAAAAAAAAAAAAATTGAACCAGCCCTACAGCAAGTTCTGCACAGAGTTGAAAGGGGCTGTTGGGACTGACGATGACTCCTAGGATTTGTGCTTCAGCAGCTGAGACGATGGCAATATAATAAGACGTTACCATGGTTATTAATTGTCAGGGTATGTATCTGATAACCTGATTCACAGGAGTGGAGGAGATCATCATCTTATGAGACTATAATGTGAGAAAACAAAAACAATAAACTCTAGTTTTAAAGATGAAAAAGAAGTGCTGAGCCTCAGCAAATGGAGCTCACAGATGATAAAGGGAATACCATGGGACCCAAGGGAAGGGGGTACCATGGGGCAGGGAACATTTGAGAACTGCTGAGCAGCCAAGAGAAAAGGATTGGGGTCTATGGATTGAATTTCTTTTCTTTTCTTTCTTTTTTTCCCCCTGCCAGTCCTATGGCCTGAACTCAGTGCCACGGCACTGTCCCTGAGTTTCTTTTGCTCAAGGTTAGCCCTCTACCACTTGAGCCACGGTGCCACTTCTGGCTTTTTCTGTTTATGTGATACTGAGGAATCAAACCCAGGGCTTCATGCATGCTACACAAACATTCTACCACTAAGCCACATTCCCATTCCTTATTGAATTTCTTGACATGGAAATTGTTGATGATGTCGGCTAGAACAATTCTAGTGGAGTATGGAAAGTCACATGTATTTTTACCTTGTTTTCTGGAATCTGGGATCAGCATGCCTTTAGTTTACTTACCAAGTTGAGATGTATTTTCAGCATCCAGTACAGATTTGTTATTTTAAAAACATTGTTACTGCCTTAAGTCTTGAACATTTTATCAGGAGAATAAAAACATATGAATTAAAGGCAGTTAAAAATATTCATACATATTTAGATTTTCTTTTACCTCTTTGAGTGGATTGTGAACAGTAAATCATGTCAGTCATCCCATTGATGAGAAGATCACTTGTAAGTGTGGATGAATTAGATTGCTGTTTGAACAATTTGAAGAAAATGGAATGCCATTATAATTTTCATCCTTTTCTGATCTCATATATATATATGCATATATATATATATATATATAATAAAAATATGTACTCAAAAGCTGGGCATGGTTGTAAATACCTGTAATCCTAGCATTTGGTAGGCTGTGGCAAGAGGATTGTGAGCTTCAAGTTTAGCCTGGGCTACATAGTAAGACTTCACCTCAAAAAAACTGAAACTTCTATACACAATGTTAACTGTAAAAGTTGAGAACATGAAAGTCAGGCACTAATGGCTCAGTTACTCACCAAGCTGAGATCTGAGGATATCAGTTTGAAGCCAGCCTGGGCAGGAAAGTCCATAAGACTCTTAGGTCCAGTTAACCACCAAGTAAGCCAGAAGTGGAGCTGTGGCTCAAGTGGTAGAGACCTTGAGTTCAAGCCCCAATATTGTCATGCACACACACATATACACACAGAGAGAACATGAATAATTAGTTATTAAGACTGTTGAGTTATTTAGCTAGGCTCTAGTGGTTCACACCTGGTATGTTTTAAGAAATTCTAAACACATAAACCAGTCTTTTCCTTATCTACATTTCTACTTTAGCCAAAGTTGAACAACAAGGAATATAAATGAAATAAATCCCTGAATTGTTAGAATATGAAGATAATGTAAGATCATAACATTTTAGACTTAGCGATAGTGACTTGTTTAGGCCACAGAGCCCAGTTCCCAACTGGTACAACCAGTCAGAATTTTCTCCATTTACTGTGTTTCTTCATGCATTCTGGTTGCTCACTGTGTGAACATTGTGTCTGTACTCAAAGTTTTAGATTACAGAGATTTCAAATTTTGGACTAGGGTAGTTCAACCTGTAATACATGAGCAATCAGAAGATATAAAGCAGCACAGTAAATGGAGAACATTCTGACGATGTTTGAGTTGGAAGCTGGGTTCTGTGGCCTGGATAAGTCACTATCCCTTTAGTCTAAAATGGTATGATCTTACATTATTTTCATGGTTTAACAATTTAGAGATTTAATTTATATTCCTTGTTGTTCAACTTTGGGTAAAGTGAAAATGTAGAGAAGAGAGAAAGACAGTTTTATGTGTTTTGAGCTTCTTAAAACACAGCAGGTGGAGCCACCAGCACTTGGCTGAACACTTATATTCTTTTTCGGCTCCTGTCCAATCCAGGGATATTAACTAGGTAGAATTTTGAAGTGCATTTTTCTTTTTTAATCCAAATGATCATGGATGGAAGAAATTAATTGTGATATGGGAATGTCTTAGGTAATAATGGATTCTTATTTTGATTATTTCCCTTTAGGAAAGACACTGCTGATCCTGTAACATGGAGGATTGTCTTCATACCTCATCTGAAAATCTGTCCAAATTGGTCAGCTGGGCCCACAGCCATGGGACCATTTGCAGCCTCATTCCAAACCTGAAACATTTGCTTTCTGAAGGTTCCCATGGGAACCTAACCGCAATGTGGGGCTGCAGTGCTGGTCATGCTTACCACTGGCCACTGACAGCTACTTGCAGAGCTGGATCCCAAGAGAGGGTCTGTTTCCAAGACAACCGAAGTTTTAACTCTGATAGCCCTAGTATAATCGGGGTGCCTTCTGAGACACAGACTAGCCCTGTTGAAAGGTACCCTGGGAGAGCTGTGAAAACAAAGCTAGACTGTAACCGGACCAGAGACTCTTGTGACTTCTCCTATTGCAGTGAGCCCTCAGAGGTGGATGAAGCTGTGGAAGAGTATGAAGATGAAAACACCCTGTTTGATATGGTTTGTGAGTCTTCCGTTACCGATGAGGATAGTGACTTTGAACCCCAAACCCAAAGACCTCAAAGCATTTCTCGCAAAAGGCCCATAGTTCCATCTTCCCTCCATTCAAGTTCCCAGACACAGATGGTTGATGAATGCAGTAATGATGTCATCATCAAGAAAATCAAACAAGAGATTCCAGAAGATTACTACATTGTAGCAAATGCAGAACTGACTGGAGGGGTAGATGGGCCAGCCCTTTCATTGACCCAAATGGCAAAACCCAAGCCTCAGACTCATGCTGGTCCTTCCTGTGTAGGGTCTGCTAAGCTGATTCCCCATGTAACATCAGCCATCAGCTCAGAACTAGACCCACATGTTATGTCAGCATCCCCCTCTGTGATCTCCAGACCACTCATCCCAAAGACTGCCAGGGTATCTCTGGCATCACCAAACAGAGGACACCCTGGTACCCATGGCACCAACCAGCAGGTGGCCATGCAGATGCCTGTGAGCACATCTCATCCTAACAAACAGATCAGTATTCCTTTGTCTGCCCTGCAGCTGCCTGGACAGGATGAGCAAGTTGCTTCTGAGGAGTTCCTGCCTCATCTGCCCAGCCAGGTCTCGTCCTGTGAGGTAGCCCTTTCTCCTTCCGTTAACACAGAGCCGGAAGTGAGCTCCAGTCAGCAGCAGCCCCCAGTCGCTCCAACTATAACCACTGAGGCCACAGCACAGTGCATACCAGGTATGACACAAGGCGGCAATGAGTCTCTCATCCATGTACCTCACAGAATTTTGCGCCATCAGCATTTCTAAAACTATTATTTTGGTTTGCTAAGGTGCAGCCCCTCTTTATTTTCATAAAGACAAAAATAATGAAATATATCACATCAGGAGCTACTATGAAAGAAACAATCTGAATGAATTAAGGCCATTTATCCTTGATAAGTTGATGTACCTTAGAGATAGGGGCAGCTCTAAGTTTGTGAGTATGATAGTACAAGACTACCTTTAACACTGATAGCTCCTGAAGCTGGATTTCTTCATAGTGAACTTATTTTTGGGAAAAAAATAATGTTCTCCTATCAATGTTAAGGTTTTAACTGCTGTTTGATGTCAAATGGTGTTGGGGAAGGTATATTAATGACAGTAGAACTAATTAACACCAATTATTTATCTGAACCACCTTCATACTGCTATTCATCTTAGTTGGTGTGGTAGCTAAAAAGAATCGTTTAAAGCAACAGATATGTCTATAAGAAGTGCTTTGGTTTTTTTTTTTCTCCCGTAATTTAAAAGAATAGAGTAACTTACATTTCTGGAATATGTCGGCCTAACTAGAGTAGATGAGAGGAGAGTGAAATAATTATTCAAGGCCCTGGTACCTATAACCCTAATGTTCTAATGTCTTTCTTTCAAATGTTCAATGTCTATTTAATTTGGAGTATTGTTTCATAGGGGAGATTTAGGTTCCCATGCTTTTGGATTTACACTTCAAATTCAATAGGCCAGAAGTAGAACCATGCACAAGGATGAACAGATGTGAAGAAAATATAGAAAGCAGATCTCTTTTGCACATTTTGGTCCTTCTCAAAAAAGACATGTATTTTGAGGAAAAGCCTCTTAGAAGCCTGAGTCAATGTCTTTAGCCTAAAACTTCTTAGAGTTAAGTTGCTTTTATAAACATGCTTTTCCAATTTTGGTGTCAATTTTAAGATTCCCCAAAGGGAATTGCCCATTTATGTTTTTCCTAGCACATTCATGTTATTGATAAAATATACACTAAAATATGCATGTCATTTAGTTGCTATTTAATAATAATGTTGACAGGTGCCAGGGGCGTATACCTAAAATCCTAGCTTCTCAGGAGGCTGAGATCTGAGACTTAAGGTTCAAAACCAGCCAAGGCAGAAAAGTGTATGAGATTCATTCACTAATTAACCACCAAAAGGCCAGAAATGGAGCTCAATTGGTTGAGCATTAGCCTTAAGCAAAAAAAGCTAAGGCACAGTGCAAGGCCCTGAGTTCAAGCCCTAGTAGTGGTACAAATAAGAAGAAGAAAATTATGCTTGTCAGTTAATTTTTTTTCTTTTTAAACTAACAGCTTTATTGTGATAATTCATATACAATGCACAATTAAATATGTTTGCCATATCAAATCTCACATTTTTATCTCTCCTAAAAGAAGCCCTATACTTATTAGTAGTTTATTTTCCCTTCTCTCCCTAGTCCCTGGCAACTACTGATCGATCTACTTTCTGTCTTTATGGATCTACTTATTCTGTATATTTCATATAAATGAGTCATATACAATATAACCATGTCAGACTGTCTTCTACATTTATCATAATATTTTCAAGTTAGTATTTATTACTTTTTATTTCCAAGTAAGATTTTGTTGTATGAATATACCCTATTTTTCTTTTCATCAGTTTACAGGTATTGGATTGTTCCTTCTTTTGTCTTTTATAACAGTCCTATGAATATAAAGTTATGGTATGGATATATCTATATTTGTTTCATTTGGGTAACTAACTATGAGTGGAATTGCTGGGCCCTATGATAGTAACTCAATGTTTAACTTTTTGAGAGCTTCCAAACAGTTTTACCAAGCATAAAAATCCCATTGTTTTCGTGTTGCCATCAAGTCATTTTTCTGTGTTTTTAGAAAATTATCTATACTATTGTGTGTGTAAGGTAGTAGTTTGTTTTACAGTTTTGACTTGCATTATCTTAATGATTAATCATATTGAGCTTTTTTCATGCTTATTGGTCATATGTATATTTTCTGAGAAATGTCTGTATAAATCCTTAATCCTTGTCTTTGTATAGGTGAGTTTTAAAAGTTCTTAAAGTATTCTGGATATATTAAGTCCTTAACCAGATGTATGACTTGCAAATACTTTTTCCCCTTTTGTGGGTTGTCTTTTTCTTTCTTTAAGTAACTTTTACTTTAATAATTGAATATTGATGTAGTCTTTGGCTACTCTTCATACTCCTAGGCACGTTACATTATGCTAGTGAATGTCTTTGCACAGTAAATTTAATTATATATATATATATGTTTATGTATATATACATATACATATATATGATATAAGTGATACCTTTTTCTTAAATACATGGTTTATTTATATGTCCCATTCCTTTTTCTTTTTCATTTTTATTTTCATAAGTAGGAGACATAGTGTAGAAGAATTTTCTGCATAGTTTATCTTTAAGAATATAATTCACAAATGTATTTTACAAATTGGTCTAGTACACTCAAGCAATTTAGTAAGTGATGTTGCTTTTTTTCTCACACTAACTTAACTCTGCAAAGTGTGATGCAAAAATATTGAGCACCAGAAATTTTATCCTTTTTACATTATTTTATACTATTTTCTTCCCTTATGGATAGTGTATTTCTTGTAATAGCTGTAAAAAGCAGACATGGCCAAAGATAGTACATAATGTATACATTCATTAACTGTGATTTGACTTTACTCTCTCACAAGAGTTGGTTTGGCTTGGCTTGGAGGTGAACCCATCCATCAGAGCCAAAAGAAGAGTAGTGGTAATGAAAGTTTTCTAAGCAGTGGTCCTCTCTATAGAATATGATTCATGGTTTTGTGGAAGGATATCGTATTGCCAACATATCAGTTACTTTAGAGAAACACTATTTTAACTGGGAATGTCAATGAGACAAAATCTGTCATTTTTTTTCAATTTTTTTATTGTGAAAATACTGTACAGAGGGGTTACAATTACATGAGAAGGTAATGAGTACATATCTTATCAAGCATTGTTGCCTCCTCATTTTTTAATGAAAGATTTTATATGTATGTGTGTGTCTGTATATATACAATGTGTGTTTATCTTTGTGGCTGACCTTTTTTTTTTTTGGTTGGGTGCACTCAGAGCCTGGGTGCTGTCCCAGAGCTCTTCTGCTCAAGGTTAGCGCTCTACGTAGCACTTTGAGCCACAGTGCCACTTCCGTAATTTATCTTTGGTTACTAGAGTCCACGTTAAGGTTCTGTATTCTAAAGTTTATTTGTGATTATATATTTATTTATAGTAGCTAATCTTCATTTAAACAAAGATTTTTAAAAATCATAATGTCTACCATATGACAGTGTAAGTAAATGACTGTATAAATGGATCTTATAAAATTAATATGTAAAACATATTTGGGACCAAGCTAAACAGAAAGGTTCTGGAAGAACTAGCTTAAAGCTATACCCAGCTCTTAATATAGATACTATACAAACTTGAGTCTTTATCATGTCATTGCAGAAATATTGCATATCTTAGAATAATATTTTTAAAACAACTTGATAGATTTGCTACTGAGTTAGCAAGAAACAAGGAGCTATTATTCCTGAGCTGGGAAGGTGGCTCAGTGGTAAAGCGCTTGCCTTGCATGCCTGAGGCCCTGGGTTTGATTCCTTAGTACCACATAAGCAAAAAGAAAAAAGCCAGAAGTGGCATGTTGGCTCAAGTGGTAGAGCACTAGCCTTGAGCTGAAGAGCTGAGGGACAGCGCCCAGGCCCAGAGTTCAGGCCCCATGACCGGACCTCTCCTCCCCCCGAAAAAAAAGAGCTATTATTCCATTTTGTTGAGTTGTACTAATTTTATTTAAATTCTGTCCCCTTAACAGAAAATCCATCCTTATTTCTGTTCAGAACTGAATTTATATTCATAAAATGTTAATCAAGGTGCAAATAAAGTTATTAATTTTCATGTCATGCCTGCTATACTGCTCAATACAAATTTTAACAAAAAAATAAGTGGATACATATTATTAGAGGAGTTATTGATTATCTAACCATAGCTCAGATTCCATTAACTTTCAGGTTTTTACACAAATTTAGGGCATTTGTCATAATGATATTAGATCCCTATTGCATCATGGGTTACATTTTATGTGTATGTGTATATTTCTTAAATATACTGACTTAAGAATTGTATAAGAACATTCTCAGAAGTTTTATGATAGCAAATGATCAATTTTTGCTTTTTAGATTTTTTTAAAGTTTTTTAAAAAATTGTTATTATAGAGGTGATACACAGAGGAGTCACAGTTATGTAAGTCAGGTAAAGAGTACATTTCTTCTTGGACAGTGTTACCCCTTCCCTAGCTCTCTTAGTTTTTCCCTCCCAGCCTTGCCAACAAGTTGTATAGTTCATTTTCAGCATAGTGTCTCTCCATTTCTGTGGCTTTTTAGACTTTTAATAAATGCACTTTTTCTTTTGAAAATACAGTTTTATCTTTTTCTGATCAATTTAAGTGTCCTTTATGTGCAATTAATTATGGGGATACATTCCAAGAAATATGTTGCCAAGCAGGGTACTGGTGGCTCATGCCTTATAATCCTAGTTACTCAGGTGGCTGAGATCTGAAGATCATGGTTCAAAGCCAGCCTGAGCAGGAAAGGCTTTTGAGACTCTTACCTTGAATTAACCATCAAAAAGTCAGACGTGGAGCTGTGGCTCAAGTGATAGAAAGTTAGCCTTGAGCAAAAAAGCTCAGTGGCAGTGCCCAGGCCCAGAGTACAAGCCCCAAAACCATCACCCCCCCCAAAGAAAAGAAAGTGTTATTAGGCAATTTTGTCATTGTGCAAAATATCAGAGTGTACTAACATAAACTGTAAGACACAGTTTGTAGTTCCTAGGCTACAAATCTGTGTAACATGAATACTATAGATAATTATATATACAGTACATGTTTGTGTATCTAAACTTAGCTAAAACTACAGTCTAATAGATGAAAGATAATATATACCCATCTAGGACACTTACCATGAATGGAACTCCCAGGACTAGAAGTTACTTTGGGATGGACAGTAAGTGACTGTGAAGACTTCAGACATTGTTGTATTCTCCTGTAGACTATAACCTCTATACACTTGGGCTACACTGATTTTTTTAAAATCCTTTTGCAATAAAAAAAATCAACCGTAGCTTGTTATAAACTTTTTAAACTTTCTGACAATTATAACAGTTAAAAGTATATTATACAGTTATATAAAGATATTTTCTTACATATTTTCTTGTTCTCTATAAGCTTTTTCTGTTTAAAGTGTATTAATTTATATTTTATCTTTTGAAATATTACAGTTAAAACACAAGACAGATACCCTAGGCCTTCACAGATTCATCAGTATAACCACTTCCCCACCTTTACCTCTTTTCCCATTACAAGGTCTTGGTAGGCTGTCTTACACATGGAATTGCCAAAGCAGCTGTTTTTGTAACACCCTCTGTTGCAAAACAGAAGGAGGGCCTTCCCAGGAATATTGTAGTTAACTATTCTTTTCAATAAGTAGGAGAAGGGCTGGGAAGGTGGCTCAGTGGTAGAGCGCTTGCCTTGAGCTGAAGAACTGAGGGACAGTGCCCAGGCCCAGAGTTCAGGCCCCATGACCGGACCCAAAAAAAAAAAAAAAGTAGGAGTACACTCCAAATTAAGTGATCAAAAAGTAGCATGTTATAGTAAATATATAAACTAATAAGAATCATTTATTTTCAAGCATTTTACTGAACATAATTGTGTTCTCTAACTTTTATACCTAGGTATAAAAGGACAGTTGGCTTTTTTACACTGGCATTGCTACAGACACCTGAATAGTATATCATGCTGCAACATTGTGGCTCTGACATCAATAGATAACAGGAGTTTTTCAGCTCTGTTATAATCATATAAGATACTATGATGTATAGTTGTCAATGAAATGTTGGCTTGTGATGTATGACTATATTAGAAATAATAATTTAGAGTATATTGTGTATTAGAAATACATTAGCCATTAAGTTTATTGACAATATTTTGGAGGGTATGTATTTTCCTAATTTTTTTGGTGGGGGTGGTCCGGTCATGAGGCCTGAACTCTGGGCCTGGGCGCTGTCCCTCAGCTCTTCAGCTCAGGCTAGACTTGAGCCACAGCGCCACTTCCAGCTTTTTTCTTTTTGCTTATGTGGTGCTGAAGAATCGAACCCAGGGCCTCAGGCATGCCAAGGCAAGTGCTCTACCACTGAGCCACCTTCCCAGCCCCTGGATTTTCCTAATTTTTATCAATGTCTTTAGTTACCATCATTTCTGTTTTTGTTATTTTCCTTAGGAAGTTGTTTCTCTACTTTAAGATTACATAAATAGTTATCTAGAGATTAAGGGTGTAGCTCAGTGGTAGAGTACTTGCTTAAATATGTAAAGCCCTGGGTTAGATCTCTGGCATCTCAAAAGATAGTAAACAATAAAAAATAATTATATTTTCCTCTAGTTCTTTCATGGTGTTCTTTTCTCTTCTTCCTTTTTAACATTTAACTCTAAAATGTGTTTTGAGGTGGAACCTAATGCCATTATTTTTGCAACATTTCAACATTATTTATTGAATAATTCCTATTCTCCATTGTATTAATATATCACATTTTATTATTGGGTCTATTTTTAGTTTTTTTGTTTTTTTCTTTGATCGGTCGTGGGGCTTGAACTCTGGGCTTGGGCACTGTCCCTGTGCTCTTCAGCTCAAGGTGATCACTCTACCCCTTAAGCCACAGCACCACTTCCGGTTTTCTAGTGGTTTATTGGAGATAAGAGTCTCACGGACTTTCCTGCCTGGGCTGGCTTTGAACCGTGATCCTCAGATCTCAGCCTCCTGAGTAGCTAGGATTACAGGTATGAGCCACGGGTGCCTGGCTTATTTCTAATTTTTTATTTATTGTTTTTATTTATCTCTATCTTTTTCTTCTAATTTTTACTGTGTGATTATATTTTCTGGAAAACTGCACTCAAAGAGGCGTATGGTTTCAATCACTTAACATACTTTTTGAAAAATAACTAATATAAAATTGAATTCAATGAGCTTTTAAAATTTGATTAAAGTATATATTACTTTGAGTTATTTGGTTCATTTTGACACAATAAATAATGGCTTCATTTGTTAGGAAAAGGATCCCTCAAATTAAAATCCAAGGAGAGAATAAATTGCTTTATAGTTCAAGGAAAGATGTTCTAGCAAGCATTCATCTATGGTTTTGGCCTCTAGTTGTAGTCATCTATGGTTTACACATCTACTTCTCTCTTGCCACTTACCACCTTGGCCTCTTGGTTCTAATACCTCATCTCAGCATGGCACCCACTCTGGAAACAAACAGTATTGTAATTAGTGCTCTGCATGCAAACTACAACGCTAGGGCTGGAGTGGGATCAGGAGGGATGGAAGTGTTCCTCCAAGAATATTCTAAGTTCTGTACTTGAGAGGTACAACAGACCAGAGATCTCTACTATTGTTTATTATTTATGCTGTTTGTTTTGGTTTGACTTTTAGGTATTTTTGTGTGTGGGTAAATAGTAAGTTTTTCTGTTATTCAAAGACATAGTATACTAGAACAGTGTTCTAATAGAAAGATTTTGTAAAAGTATATACTTCTGTTATATTTGTGTACCTATGCACACGTGTATGTAATACTATTTAGTGTATTTCCTTATTCTGAAAAAAAAAAGTATACCTCTTGTTACAAAATGATACTAACATTTGTTTACTTGACCATACCTTTTCCTGTGCTTCCCTGCAGGAAGACCTGAAACAAATTTTCAAAGATAAGAGAAGCTGAGTTAAAATGCAGAATCATCATTTTCCTCCTTGTTGTAAATAGTGCTCATCTGAAGATTGTGTGGCAGGCAGCTCTAGGTATACTAGCCCAGAAGAGCAGATTCTATAACATAGAATGGAATATATCTAACTTAATACCCAGTCCCACCTGGTAGCCTTGCAACCTGAGACCCAGTTTCTGTATTTGCAGATTAATGGTGGTATCTGCTCCCAAGTGTTAGTGTAAAGGACCAAATGCAAAAATATAAGTGAAATATTAAAGAAGGACCTAACATATAATAAATATTCAATATATGGATAATTCTTAAATCCATTCTTAATATATTAATAATTCATTTAAGTAATATTAGTAGTTTATTCTTGGTACTCTGTACTAAGAGTACAGAGTACTGAAGTACATTCTGATTTTAAACCTTTATGCCTATATATCTCCTAAAATATTGCCCATGAAACAATGCCATGAATATCACTTAGGACAGATGTTCTTACTAGAAATGTATCTCAGGCCCCACCCCAGTGCAGACCAGCAAAATCACAATCTGCATCTACCAAGATTTTCAGGTAACTAACTTGTATGTGCATTAAAGCTTAAGACAATTGTCCAGGGAACACAGAACCTACTTTAGAGGCCACATTTTCAGCTTATCCCTACACCCAGTAACTGGACACTCTTCCTGTGTGAGAGCATTCTTCCTCGTATTTGCACTTCCCTGCAGGAAAGGCCAGAAATTTGCTTTTGAAGTTTATAATTTAGCAAGTGTATGACCTTAGGGTTTGCCAGGCAAATGTACCCACAACAGATTCAGGGTAATTCAAATTAAAACTACAATGAGATACAATTTTCCTCATACCAGAAAGGTAGTACTGTTGAAGTTATAGAAAAAACAAAGACATACTGCTGTGAGTATAAATTGGTACAACAGCGCTGGATAGCAGTTTGCAAAGTCTAATAAAGATGTGCATGTGATATAATCTGGGAATTCAGTTTTTAAATGTTTGTTTTTAGCATATCTTAATTGTACAAGAGGGGTTTCATTGTTATATTTCCTACCTATGTACATATAATATATCATTATCAGTCTTAACCCCCTCCCAATCCCCATTTCTCTCCCTTATCCTACTCTTTCCTAGGAAATAATTTTGTAGATGTCTGCTCTGAGAGACTTTCATATTTTTAAAATATTTGTATAAGGGTCTGTCTTGCAACTTTGTAATAATCAAGAGGAAAACAAATCAGTTAACCTCAATATGTGTCAATAAACAAATTTTTTTAAATGTGTTATGCTTATAAATGGAGTAAATGAATCAGCCAGATACATGTTTGTTAATGTGGATAACTCTAAGAAAGTTGCAAGATATGTTCTTTTAAGTGCACATTGCCATATATTGTATTTTACACATACACTCACATATAGATGAAGCGTGGACTGGAATGAGGCATGCCAGATACATGATAGTGCTTGCTTTTAGGGAGGAGGGGAAAATTAATACACAGGAAACATGAACTGTATCTTAGGGCGTTTTCTTTCTAAAAACATAAATACAATGTTATCATTTATTAAATCTGAGAGGTGGGAATTTGCACCTAGCTTCTTGTGTGACTCCAGAAAAGACTGACTGCCTGGATTCAAGAACTACCTCTTAATTTTTTTTTTGTAAAAATGATACAGAGTTAATACTGAGATTAGTTAACCAGTACAAACCCCTCCAATTAATGGTAAATATACTTCATACTTTTTTGTATGTTTTAAAGTATGATTACTTTTAAGTACAGATCATGGAGCATAAATTAAATTTGGGGCTATGATGCTGTTATAATACAATATGGGAATGCAAACTTTACTATCATTGTCACCAGTATGCTTGTTTATGGATAAAGAATTTGAGAATTATCTTCACAAACTTAAACTGTTTACTTTCTTCTTTTTGACTGTAATGGATGTTGTCAAAGAAATGCCTTTTAAAGCTTTTCTTCCAGAATGAATTTTTAAAAAAAACCGCAAAATGTCATGTGTTATCTCTAAAGCATCTTTACCTCCAAGATCAACATTACTGGTTGTTTCCTTTATTTTACTGATAGAAAATAAGCACAAAAGAAGTTAGAAGAACTGGGCACTGGTTGCTCACACCTCTAATCCTAGCTAATCAGAAGGCTGAGATCTGTGGTTTGAAGCTAGCCCCATCAGGAAGGTCCATGAGACTTTTTATCTTCAATAAACTACTCAAAAAGCTGGAAGTGGAGCTGTGGCTCAAGTGGTACAGTTCTAGCCTGGAGCAAGAAAGCTCAGGGATATTGCTCAGGCCTTGAGTTCAAGTCCCAGGAATGAACACACACACACACACACACACACACACACACACACACACACACACACACACACCCTAGAATATTGCTCAGGCCCTGAGTTCAAGCCCCAGGAACACACACACACACACACCTAGAATATTGCTCAGGCCCTGAGTTCAAGCCCCAGGAACACACACACACATACACAGTTCAAGCCCAGGAACACACACACACACACACACCCCTAGAATATTTGGTTAGAATTGCCACAGGAAGGAAAGTGGTATCCTGCATGTAACTAAGAGAGATGGGTTCCTTTGTACCAGGTTCTCTACCTCTGCTTGATTAGGTACAGAAATAACCTAAATTACTGACTGCTTCTCCTATCCCAAATTTTAAGCTAATAGATTAAATGATAAAGAAATAATTTATTTTCCTGAGAATTGTTTTTAAAAGGACAGAAGGCTTAACCAGAAGAATTGACAGACAGTATCAGAAGCAGAGAGATAATGTGTCTTACTATTTTTTCTACTCAGTATATAGACAAGTCTCTTGCATTTCAGTTTATCATGGATTTTTTTCAGGATCAACTATATGACAAACATTGTGTGTGCCATGTTGGTGAAAATACAAAGATGAATGTCAGATTCTCATACCTGTGGGGGTAACACTGTTCAAAGAAAGCAAATAAACTAACAACTTCATGTACATAAAATGTATTGGAATGTATCTGTGGAGCAGATATGACTCAGCCTTCAAGAACACATGGAAGAGCATTTCAAGTAAACAGAACAAAATGAGCAAAGGCAATAAGGGAAAAGACATACAGAGAATGTTGGAGAGAGCAAGGAGTTGACTGATTTGAGAGATATTGAAGGAACCAGAGAGTTGCTGCTGGAAAGATGAACTGGAGCCAGATGTGGAAGGCTGTGTATGTGGTATTGTACACATCCTGTCTAGGAAGCAGAGGGCCAAACTCATTTCATTGTCATGCAGACAGGGTTGGGGAAGTAGAGGCTGGAACATAAAGGCTGTTTTATAAGGCATTTTAGTAATTCAGGAGAGAGATGACAATGAAGTGCGCATCTGTGCCATAACGGAAGCCATTGGAGAGGAGACAGGTATGTTTGCAAGGACTTAAAGTACAGAGCTTTAAGGCCTCTGGGGAATCTCTCTTGTCACATGCACATTTCCTGTCTAAAGTACTCCACTGTTTGAGGTAGCACCAAAATGACAAAGCAAAATATGATTCTTTTTTCCTGTTGCCTACTCTCTAATGAGACCACACACACACATAACTTTACCTCATCAAAATCCCCAATTAACTACTAGGCATAGTGGCCCTGGCCTATAATCCCAGTATCCAGAAGGCTGAGACAGAAGGATGCTGAATTCAAATGCTGGGCTATGTGATGACAACCTGACTCAGAACTAACAAAACAATTTCAAATACTTGCTGAACTGAGAAGTTTTTAATCAAACTGTGAATGGCTGTAAGATGAAATTGGTTGCCTTTAGATAACACGTTTATTAGGGCTGTTTCTAGGATGATAGATGACTAACTGTGGTTAGGTGAACAATTGACCCACTATGATAAATGAAAGTCAAGTCTTCCCTGGCTGGAAATTAAAAGTGTAGAAGCTACAGGCAACCCATTCCACATAATTTATTCAAAACACTTTGTACTCAACTACAAATAACAAGCCTAGCTATATTAAATTGGAATGCTGGTGTCTTCACTTTTAAGAATTAAAATCATAATCATTTACTAGCTTTCTGAAAGGCAAAAGTAGAAAATTCAGCTAATTGTTCTTTGTGGTACATTGGTTAATATGAAAATGTATAAATGTGTGTGTGTGTGTGTGTGTGTGTGTGTGTGTGTGTGTGTGTGTGTGTGTGTTATTTAGTGACAAGGCTTACCTTGAAATTTCCATCCTTCTGCCTCAGCTTCTTCCTGAGTGCTGGGATTGGTGTCATTGGTGCCACCACACCCAGTTCCCTAATGGCTCTTTTAATGTTTGTACATCCTTCAATTTTTTTGGCAGTTCTCACTCACTCTCCCCCATTTTACTAGTAACTTCCAAGACTGGTTAAGTAGGAAATAAACTATTAAGTCTCTTAAATTGATTATTTTTTTTCTGCTGATACAATTGAAAAAGAATTTTTAAAAGCTATCTTTTGTTCTTGAATTGCCTTTTTCTTCAGTTTTGTTTCTTTGACCTAGTGTTTGTCTTAATATTGTTGGTTTGCTTTTTTTTTTTTTATTGTAAAGCTATTATACAGAGGGTTACAGTTACATGAGTGAGGTAATGAGTACACTTCCTCTTGAACATTGTTACCCCCTCCATTGTTTTCCCCCTACCATCCCCTCCCTCCCTCCCTTCCCCGAGGTTCTTTTTTTTTTTTTTTTTGATTGTGATTAAATGATTACATAATTTCAAAGTCACAAGTTCATTCTAACTTCCCTGGAGCAAATTGTCTACCACAGTCTGTAATATATAACAGTGTTCACATGTTATATACCATATTTGTGATCAGCAGCATGGGGATATTTAGTAGTGGTTCAACCAGATGAGCGGGAGTTCTTTGTTTCTTAAGTCCTGTTAGTTTTGTCGTATCACCTAACCTTTTGGATTTAGCATCCACTTATGAGGGAGACCATGTACCGTTTGTCTCTTCGTTCTTGGCTTACCTCGCTCAACATGATTCCTTCTAGCTCCATCCATTTCCCTGCAAATGCCATTATTTTGTCATTTCTAATGGCTGCATAATATTCCATTGTGTATAGATACCACAATTTTTGGATCCATTCATCTGTGGTGGGACACCTAGGTTGTTTCCATATCCTAGCTATTGCGAACAGTGCTGCTATAAACATGGAGGTGCACGTGTCCTTGTATATTGGTTCCTGTTGTTCAGGGTAGATGCCTAGAAGTGGTATGACTGGGTCGTAAGGGAAGTCAATCTTTAGCTTTCTAAGGACCCTCCAGACTGCTTTCCAAAGTGGTTGTATAAGTGTACATTCCCACCAGCAGTGTAATAGGGTTCCTCTTTCTCCACATCCCCTCCAGCATTTGTCGTTGGCTGATTTGTGGATGTGGGACATTCTGACTGGGGTAAGGTGGTATCTCAGGGTTGTCTTTATTTGCATTTCCTTCACCACCAGGGATGATGAACATTTCCTCATGTATTTCTTTGCCATTTTTATTTCTTCATTTGAGAAGTCCCTCTTTAGTTCCCTTGCCCATTTAGTAATTGGTTTGTTAGGTTTGGGAGGGATTAGTTTCTTGAGTTGCCTGTATATACAGGATGTTAACCCCTTGTCTGATATATTGCTGGTAAATATTTTTTCCCAATTAGTTGGTTGTCTTTCTAGCTTAGTTGCGATAGATTTAGCTGTGCAGAAGCTTTTTTTTTTTTTTTTTTTTATTGTAAAGCTACTATACAGAGGGTTACAGTTACATGAGTGAGGTTATGAGTACACTTCCTCTTGAACATTGTTACCCCCTCCATTGTTTTCCCCCTACCATCCCCTCCCTCCCTCCCTTCCACGAGGTTCTTTTTTTTTTTTTTTTTTGATTGTGATTAAATGATTACATAATTTCAAAGTCACAAGTTCATTCTAACTTCCCTGGAGCAAATTGTCTACCACAGTCTGTAATATATAACAGTGTTCACATGTTATATACCATATTTGTGATCAGCAGCATGAGGATATTTAGTAGTGGTTCAACCAGATGAGCGGGAGTTCTTTGTTTCTTAAGTCCTGTTAGTTTTGTCGTATCACCTAACCTTTTGGATTTAGCATCCACTTATGAGGGAGACCATGTACCGTTTGTCTCTTCGTTCTTGGCTTACCTCGCTCAACATGATTCCTTCTAGCTCCATCCATTTCCCTGCAAATGCCATTATTTTGTCATTTCTAATGGCTGCATAATATTCCATTGTGTATAGATACCACAATTTTTGGATCCATTCATCTGTGGTGGGGCACCTAGGTTGTTTCCATATCCTAGCTATTGCGAACAGTGCTGCAATAAACATGGAGGTGCACGTGTCCTTGTATATTGGTTCCTGTTGTTCAGGGTAGATGCCTAGAAGTGGTATGACTGGGTCGTAAGGGAGGTCAATCTTTAGCTTTCTAAGGACCCTCCAGACTGCTTTCCAAAGTGGTTGTATAAGTGTACATTCCCACCAGCAGTGTAATAGGGTTCCTCTCTCTCCACATCCCCTCCAGCATTTGTCGTTGGCTGATTTGTGGATGTGGGACATTCTGACTGGGGTAAGGTGGTATCTCAGGGTTGTCTTTATTTGCATTTCCTTCACCACCAGGGATGATGAGCATTTCCTCATGTGTTTCTTTGCCATTTTTATTTCTTCATTTGAGAAGTCCCTCTTTAGTTCCCTTGCCCATTTAGTAATTGGTTTGTTAGGTTTGGGAGGGATTAGTTTCTTGAGTTGCCTGTATATACAGGATGTTAACCCCTTGTCTGATATACTGCTGGTAAATATTTTTTCCCAATTAGTTGGTTGTCTTTCTAGCTTAGTTGCGATAGATTTAGCTGTGCAGAAGCTTTTTATTTTAAGGTAGTCCCATTTGTCGAGTCTCTCTCCAACTTGTTGTGACCCTGGGACTCTGTTCAGGAAGTTCCTTCCTGTGCCTATTAGTTCAAGTGTCTCTCCTACTCTGTCCTGCAGTAGTTTCAGAGATTCAGGTTTAATGTTAAGGTCTTTAATCCATTTTGAGTTGATGTTGGTGCATGGTGATAGGCTGGGGTCCACTTTTAGTTTTCTGCATGTGGCTGCCCAGTTTTCCCAGCACCAGCGGTTGAAGAGGCTGTGTTTCTTCCATTGTATGTCTTTGGCTCCTTTGTCGAATATCAGCTGGCTGTAGGCCTGTGGATTTATATCTGGATCTTCTATTCTGTTCCATTGGTCTTCGGGTCTGTTTTTGTGCCAGTACCATGCTGTCTTTGTGATTATAGCTCTGTAGTAGAGTTTGAAGTTCGGCATGGATAGCCCTCCCATATTGTCTTTATCCCCTAGAATTGTTTTGGCTATTCTAGGTCTTTTGTTGTTCCATATAAATTTTTGGACTGTTTTCTGTATTTCAGTGATGTATGTCATTGGGATTTTAATAGGAATTGCATTGAATTTGTATATTAGTTTTGGAAGTATCACCATCTTTACTATATTAAGTCGGCCTATCCAGGAGCATGGGAGGTCTTTCCATTTCCTAGTGTCTTCTGCAATTTCTTTCTTTAACTTTTTATAGTTCTCATTAAATAGTTCTTTTACATCTTTGGTTAGGTTAATTCCTAAATATTTTATTTTTTGGGAGGTTATTGTGAATGGGGTTGCTCCCTTTATTTCCCTCTCTTCCTGTGCGTTATCAGTGTATAGGAAGGCAACTGATTTTTGTGGGTTTATTTTGTATCCTGCTATTTTGCCGAAGTGACTTATGATTTCTAAAAGTTTGGGGATGGAGTTTTTGGGATCGTGGAGGTATAGTATCATGTCGTCTGCAAAAAGGGATAGTTTCACTTCTTCTTTCCCTATGCGGATCCCTTTAATGTCTTTTTCTTGCCTTATTGCCCTGGCTAAGGGTTCTAGGACTATGTTGAAGAGGAGTGGAGACAGTGGACACCCTTGCCTTATTCCTGTTTTTAGGAGGATTGGTTGTAGCTTTTCCCCATTAAGTATAATATTGGCTATTGGTCTGTCATAAATGGCTTTTATTGTTTTTAGAAATGTTCCTTCTATTCCTATTTTCTCCAGAGCTTTTAGCATGAATGAATGTTGAATTTTATCAAAGGCCTTTTCTGCATCTGTGGCGATAATCATGTGATTCTTGACCTTGGCTCTGTTGATATGCTGGATTACATTTATTAACTTACGTATGTTAAACCATCCCTGTGTCTCTGGGATGAAGCCTACCTGATCCTAGTGTATTATTTATTTAATGTGTTTCTGGATTCAGTTAGCTAGAATCTTGTTAAGGATCTTTGCATCTGTGTTCATCAAGGAGATTGGCCTGTAATTCTCCTTTTTGGTTGGGTCTTTGCCTGGTTTGGGGATGAGTGTGATATTGGCTTCGTAGAATGAGTTTGGGATAGCTCCCTCCTTCTCTGTTTCTCTGAAGAGCTTGAGGAGTATGGGTATTAGTTCTTCTTTAAAGGTCTTATAGAATTCTGCTGTGAATCCATCTGGTCCTGGGCTTTTTTTTGTTGGAAGACTTTTGATAGCTTCCTGTATCTCATTGTAGGATATTGGCTTATTTAATTGGTTAACTTCTTCTTTGCTCAGTTTGGGTAACTTGTATTTCTCTAAAAATGCATCCATTTCTGCCAGATTTTCTTCCTTTAGAGAGTATAGCTTTTGAAAGTAGTCTGTTAGAATTGTTTGGATATCTTGGGTACGTGTTGTGATGTTTCCCGTGGCATCCCTAATCCTATTAATATGGTTTCCTCTCTTCTTTTTTTAATTAATCTTGCCAACGGGCCATCAATTTTGTTTATTTTTTCAAAGAACCAGCTTTTTGTTTGGTTTATTTTGGTTATGGTTTTCTGATTTTCTAATTGGTTAATCTCTGCTCTCAATTTGGTTATCTGGCTTCGTCTAGTAGCTTTAGGTCCCATTTTTTCTTGTTTTTCTAGCTGTTTTAGTTGCAACATGAGATTATTTACTTGGTCTGTCTCCATTCTCTTGATGTGGGCACTGAGGGCAATAAATTTGCCCCTCAGGACTGCTTTTGCTGTGTCCCACAAGTTTCTTTGTGAGGTGTTTTCATTTTCATTGAGTTGTAGGAAATGCTTTATTTCTTCTCTGATCTCTTCTGTTATCCAGGCCTTGTTAAGGAGTGTGCTGTTCAATTTCCATGTATTAGAGAAATTTCTGCGGTATGCTTTGTTATTGAGAGCTAGCTTGATTCCACTGTGGTCAGATAGGATACAGGAGATTATGTCGATCCCTTTGTATTTGCTTAAGTTCCTTGCATGAACTATGATATGGTCTATTTTGGAGAAAGTTCCATGAGCTGCTGAGAAGAATGTGTACTGTGTTGTTTTAGGGTGAAATACTCGGTAGATGTCAGTTAATTCCGCTTGAAGTATGGCCTCACTTAATTCGGTAGCTTCTTTGCCAATCCTCTGGTTGGTAGACCTGTCCTTTGGTGAGAGTGGCGTGTTAAAGTCTCCTAGTATTATCGTATTGGGATCTATTTTATTCTGTAAGTTTGAGAGCATTTGTTTAACATATCTGGGTGCACCGATATTTGGGGCATATAAGTTGATGATGGTTATATCCTCCTCTTGGATTGTTCCCTTTATTAATATGTAGTGTCCGTCCTTGTCTTTCTGTACTGATTTTAATGAAAAGTTTATTTTGTCAAATATCAGGATAGCTACACCTGCTTTCTTATTGGGGGAATTTGATTGGTAGATCCTTTTCCACCCCTTCACTCTGAGTTTGTTTGTATGTTTGGCTGAGAGGTGGGTCTCCTGAAGGCAACAGATGGATGGGTCTTGTTTTCTGATCCAGTCCTCAGTTCGTTTTCTTTTAATTGGCGAATTCAGCCCATTTATATTAAGAGAAAGTATAGAGAGATGCATTGTTGTCCCTGCCATTCCGTTTTCCTAAGTTTTTCTTCTTTCCTTTCCTCCTGTGCTTGCTCAGTTAGACTTTGAGTAATGCCTGTTTGGGGCAGGTCCCAGTTCCTGGTTGCTTTCTTCAGGTTGTGTCCCCCCTCTTAGAATTCTTTGTAATGCTGGCTTAATGTTTATGTATTCATTTATTTTTTTTTTGCTATTAAAAGTTTTCAGTTCTCCATCGAATGTGAATGCTAGCTTTGCCGGGTATATCAGTCTGGGTTGGCAGTTATTGGCTCTCAGGGCTCGTATGGTGCTTTCCCAGGCTTTTCTTGCATTCATTGTTTGTGTGGAGAGATCTGCAGTGATTCTAATTTTTTTCCCGTTGTAGTATAGCTCCTTCTTCATTTTTGCTGCATGCAGGATTGTTTCCTTATTATTCAGATCCATCATTTTTACTATAATGTGCCTAGAAGTGTTTCTCCTGGGATCTTGCTTGTTGGGTGTTCGATAAGCTTTTGTGATGTAATTAAGATGGTCGTTTTTTAGGTGGGGAAAATTTTCATTGACTATCTTGTTAAATAGGTGTTGCATTCCCTTGCTCTGGAATTCCTCACCTTCGTCCACTCCAATTATGCGAAGGTTAAATTTTTTAGCATTATCTGCTTGCTCTTGAATTTCCCTTTGGTTTAATTTGAGTGATTTTTCCATATCTGTCACTTTTTGGTCCAGTTGGTGTATTCTGTCTTCTGTATCTGACACTCTACCTTCCATTTCATTCACTCTGTTGACCGTGACTTCTATTGTGGTTTGCATGGAGGAAATGGATCCCTTTATGGATTCAATGTTGGTTCTCAGAGTACTGATCTCACCTCTTAATGAGGTGAGATCAGTATGCATTACCTCTAATTTGGCGTTTATCTCACTTCTTACTGAGGTTTGTGCAGCTTCTATTTTTGCATCCAACTTTTGTTTGATGTCCTGTATATCTTTTGATAGTTCATCCTTGTGCTCTTTCAATTTCTGATCCATTTCTCGCTTTATTTCTTGAGTCATTGCCTCCAGCAACCCTTGGATGTAGTTTTTGTCTTCCATTCCTGCTTTGCTCCCACTGGGGCTCTCCCCTGCGTGGCTGCTGGCTTTTGAGGTGAGCTTGCTGTCCTGGGTAGTGGTAAACCTTGTGATTTTTCTCTGTGATTTTCGCATGGGGGTTTAGGAGACTGCTCTTTAATCTTGTTTTGGTGTGTCTGTCTTTGCTTGGTTGCTGATTCTGTATTGGTAGAGAGAGTCTGTGCCTGATCTGGATTCTGTTGGGAGCCTATTTCCAGCTGCTATTCTGACTTACTTAGGATTCTCAGCTCTCTGCTGTAGCAATTCCCGCCTTTGGAAGGGTTGAGCAGCCTAGACTGCTTGTGTTTGCTCCTGCGGGTGCTCTTGGGAAGATCAGATGCTCTGGATGCACTCTCCCAAATACTGGAGTCTGCTATGGGCTCCTGATGTGTTTTTGTTTGTTTGTTTTGGGCTGGTTGTGGGCTTGAACTCTAGGTTTGGGTGCTGTCCCTCAGCTCTTCAGCTCAAGGCTGGCACCCTACCATTTGAGCCACAGCCCCACTTCTGACCCTTTTTGCTTTGTTCAGGCGCCGGTCCCCGGGCCTGGTTCCGGCCCCAGCCTGGAGCGCACTCGTTAGGCCTGTGCTAATGTGTATACCACCTAGGTTATGCAGCCTGGAGGACACAGTTCAAATTTCTTCTACTGTTGGTAGTCTTGACCCAGGGGCGCTGTTCCTGGCTTGGGCATTTAAGCTCCCTTCCAGGGGCGTTCTTGCTCTGGCCTGGCCAGCAGAGTGTGCTCCACCGGCTGGTGGAGCTCTCGAACAGTTCCCAGTTTTAGTGGGTCCTGTGGTCCGGGTGTTGGGGTAGGGAGTCTAGGTCAGGGTCTGGGGATTCCCTCCAGCTCTGGTCTCCCTTGAGGTATTCACTGTCCCCTGTTGGGTACTCACCTTGCAGGTCGTCAGTTGTTGTTGCAATCCGAGTTCAGTTGGGGTGGTTGCGGGCTGGGTTGGGCGGCCCCCGCCGGGTCGTTGCGATCGCGATTGGGCGGGTGGTCTGAGGGCAGGTCCCTTCGTCGCGCTGCTGGTGCCGGGCGGCTTTGGTGGGATTGTTGGTTTGCTTTTGATGCCTATCTGTTCAAGAATGCAGGGCAGAAATCTGCTGCTGTTGTTTCCTGCAGTTGTATAAATAACTTTGCTTTCTGTAGGCTTTTTCTTCTTCCTTCTGCACGCCTATCCCCAGTGAACCACAGGATGGGATATACTGACTAGCTCTCCTTCACAGAGTGGGCAGAGCTGGCAAAGGGCAGCAGGCCTCCAAAGACAAGTCTCAGACATTTCAGACACCCACATCACAGTCCTTGCTTGGTATGATCTAGTCTACAACTACATGTGTGCTCTCTGCCAATGGCTGTACATTCCTGTCATCTCCAGTGACAGGAGGTGGGGGGGTGCAAGCAAAAGGATTGTAGCCGAAGCCAGTCCAGGCATCAAGTGGAACATTACCTCAAAGTAACTAATGAAAACTCAAGTGGTAGAACACCTGCCTAGCAAGTGAGAGGCCCTAAATTTAATCCTCAGTACTACCAATAATAATAATAAATTAAAAGAATATTTTAAATAACAAAACACAAAGTGGTTCATATATCCTTTATATACATTAAAGTTACTGTCAGGGTTCCAGCTCCACCCCATGGTGATCTTCAGCTGCAGAATCTGAAGAGACCAGTAAGTCCACTGACTTAAAATTTATGCAGTTTGGGGGCTGGGAAGGTGGCTCAGTGGTAGAGTGCTTGCCTCGCATGCATGAAGCCCTGGGTTCGATTCCTCAGCACCACATAAGCAGAAAAAGCTAGAGGCGGTGCTGTGGCTCAAGTTGTAGAGTACTCACCTTGAGCCTTGAGCTGAGGGACAGCACCCAGGCCCAGAGTTGAAGCCCCACCACTGAAAAAAAAATGCAGTTTGGCCCATAAATGAATTCATAGATGACTACAGACCAGAGAGAGAGCTACAAAATCTGAACATGATCTATACAAGACTATTAAACAATAGGTAGAAGCCCACCTTTCATTTGCTTAAGTTACTGGTTTCAAAGCTGACAGAATTTGGGGCTGGGAAGGTGGCTCAGTGGTAGAGCGCTTGCCTTGCATGCCTGAGGCCCTGGGTTCGATTCCTCAGCACCACATAAGCAAAAAGAAAAAAGCCGGAAGTGGCGCTGTGACTCAAGTGGTAGAGCGCTAGCCTTGAGCTGAAGAACTGAGGGACAGCACCCAGGCCCAGAGTTCAGGCCCCACAACTGGACCAAAAAAAAAAGCTGACAGAGTTTGAAAAGAATGTTCTGTAATTTGGGGTGATAAACAATATGTGGCATACTAGGGGCTCATGGGTGAGATTAGACTATATTTGTAGAGCTAGCAAGTTAATCTAGTTAGCAAGTTAAACAAAGGCCAGGTGGGAAATGATTTTATACAATCGAGGCAGAAAGCCATTCTCAAACCCCAACTTTGTGAGAGATTTGTAAATGTAGCATGGCTGATAAGTTCTGGAAATGGGCAATGTTGATTTGGGTGGACAGTCAACAATTTCTATAACATTTCCAGTTATTTACCAGTTTGATCGTTTCTAATACCGAGTTGCACATCCATCAGCACTACATTTCAGTACTTTGTTATCACCCCCCTTTACCTCCAGCCCCTGATCTACTTTTTTTTTTTCAGTAGATTTACCCATTCATAAAAGAATCATTTTTTAAAGTTAGTTTTCTATCGTTAGCTACAACAGTTTTTAAAGTCCATAGTAACTGGATGGCTCTTGTTTCTTAACATGTTTTGCTTGGTAACTACAAATATATGCACTTTTCAGGCATGTACTATCTGTCCACCCACTTAAAATGTTTTAGATCACAATTAAGCATTTTAAACTTTGACTTTGCCGGGTGCTGGTAGCTTACGCCTGTAATCCTAGCTACTCAGGAGGCCAAGTGAGATATGAGAATCACGGTTCAAAGCCAGCCCAGGCAGGAAAGTCAGTGAGACTCTTATCTCCAATAAATCACTAGAAAACCGAAAGTGGCGCTGTGGCTCAAGTGGTAGAGCGCTCGCCCTGAGCTGAAGAGTGCAAGGACAGTGCCCAAGCTCAGAGTTCAAGTCCCACGACCAACAAAAAAGAAAAAGGAAAAAAAATTGACTTTATATATTTTCAGTTCTTAGTTCTTTCACAGCAGGCTTCAGGGTATATCTATGTTACAGGATAAATCTCTTCATTTGTGTTTATGGCTGGATAATATTCTGTTGTATGGATAGACCATATTGTGTTGATTATTAATATGTTGATTTCCTCTACTAATATATTTTTTGCTGTTATGAAAAATGATCTGTTGTGAACACTTAATGTGCAAGACTGTGTGGATGGATATTTTCAAATTCACTTCAGAGCATACCTAGGAGAGAACTTGATTATAGGTCATATGGTACCTCTGTGTTTAACTTTGGAGGATTACCAAATTGTTGTCTTGGGTTTGTTTTTGTTTTTTTGTTTGTTGGTCATGGAGCTTGAACTCTGGGCCTGGGCACTGACCCTGAGTGTTTCAGCTCAAGGCGAGCGCTCTATCACTTGGGCCACTGTACCACTTCTGGTTTTCTAGTGGTTTATTGGATATAAGAGACTCATGGCTTTCCTGCCAGGGCTGGCTTTGAACCGTGTCCTCAGCTTCCTGAGTAGTTAGGATTACAGGCGTGAGCCACTGGCACCTGGCACCAAATTGTTGTCTTAGGCAGCTATGTCATTTTGTATTCTCAGTAACAAGGTATTTGGATCAAATTTTTCTTAGGTAAGGAACATCTGACTTGAGGATTGTATGAAACCCACGAAATCATTTAGTACACAAGTCAGATACATATGCCTCTCATAAGTGTCTCGTCAGTTATCCTCAGCTGTCTGCCTGTATTGATAATTTTATATGGTTTTGAATGGTGTTATAAATATGTAAATGGCCCTTGACAAAAGAAAAAAGTTTCCCCACCCCCACATCCTTGCCAACATGTATTATAATCTGACTTTTGAGTATAGCCTAATCAAAACAATGTAAAGTGGTATCTCATTGTGATTTCAGTTCATATTACTCTGGTGACTGACAATCTTGAGCATCTGTTCATATTTTTCCACTGCATTTATATACAAGGGTTTTTTGTTGGCATATATTGTACAAAATGGTAGGCATATTTCATACATGCATTTATCGTACTTGAGTGATATTAGAGTTTTAAAATATTAGAGGTACCCATATTTTTCACTCGTAATAATCATCCACAAATCTTCGTACTTTCATGACAACTATCTATCATCAAAGAGTAAAGCTGTTAATGACCTTTCTTCATCTCTCAGTGATTGATAGAGAATTGTATTAATTTCAAAAAAATGACAAAAGCTTGTCACTGCATCTGCTAGGGCTCAGTGTTTTTCAGTACAGACACGGTGATCCACAGTGGTGCCAGAATGAAATATCAAATTTCTTACTTAAGCCATAAAATAAATTAAGCTATAGTAGCTTCTCGTATACTGACAGGATATACATATTTAGTGTATACACATATTTCATAGCTCTTGTTCAAGAGCATTTTTATGTATAGGGCTATACAATCAAAAAGATCTGGAGACCTCTGACAAAGACAGCACATAAAATGGCTGCTGAGAGTTGAAAATGGAAAAATCATTTATTAAATAGTGTCACCCTTCTTTCAGCAGGAAAGATAAAAAAAAAAGTATAACTAGTATCAGTAGATTCAAGTCAAAGATTATAAATTTATATTCTTTTAAAATAATGCCTGAGGGGTTGGGGATTTAGCTCAGTGGAAGAGGGCTTGCTTGGTGAGTGCAAGGCCCTGAGTTCAGTCCTCAGCTCTGGGGAAAAATGTAAAAAAAAAAATAGAATAATGCCTGAAATTCCCTTTTACAAAATATTTTTAGCCTCTAGAGTATACGAAGATTTATGTCATTGGTCACTAGCTCTTCAACACTCGTGTGCTATTATAATCAATGTTGTTAAATTATTCTGTGTTATGGAAAGCAGCCATCTTGTCGTGAAGAGAAAGGTTTATTTTCTTGTGCTGCCTATACTTATAACTGGATAATAGAATGCTAATCCACACTGAAAAAAAAATTTTTATTTTATAATGAATTCTTCAAAAACATGTTTTGTTATCATCCACTGACCCACTTAGAGAAATTAGCATCCTCCCCCTATCCATTAGGTTATTGCTTCTTGGGTGGAATTTAATGAATATTAATAGCCTAGCTTACAAGAGAAGGAGATAATTTATTAGGGTTTTGTGCATTTCCATTTTTATGTGTTATCTGTTTTTCTTTTGCTTTATGTGCCATATATCTTTTATTTCAGGTTGATTAATAACTCCTTTTTATTTTTCTATTTTATTATCCATTTTCAGTATAAGATGCCTTTATATTTTGATCTCTATTGACTAAGGTAGGCAGTCATGTAAATTGAATGTAAATTTAAAGGAAGAAATTACTTCTTTGTTTTTTTTTTTTTAATTTTTATTTTTGTCACACTGGGGATTGAGCTTGGGGCTTGTGCTTGTTGTGAAAGTGGTATACTATTTGAGCCATGCTCATCTTTTAGGGGTTTTTGTTGTTTGCTTTTCAGATAGGGTCTTCTGCTAACTTCACCCAGGCTGTCCTTGCCATGATCCTCCTACCTCCACATCCCAAGTAGCTGGGGCCACAAGTGTTACCATGCCTAGCCTCAAGAAATGACATCTAATAAAAAAAATTGTAATAACTTTATATTATGGGTATAGCATTTCATCTCTTGGATTCATCAGATGTTACATTATGTGCTGTGGTTTTTTGTTTTTTTTTTTTTTTGCTCAGTCATCAAACTCAGGAAATGTCTGCAAACTCATGAAAAACACTTTTCAAACACTCATTTCTGTTATACTGATGAACTGTTGACAATGGGTAATTCTTATTTAATTCCAAACTTCTCTTCAGTCCATAGAGCCACGTCTCTTGACTCACTCTCCTTGATTACTGCATGCAAAATAATAATAATAGCCAATGCTAAGAGTACTTATTATCTCAATAACTACTTATGTTAACTTGGTTCACACAGCTGTATATTAGGTGTATAATAAACTAAACTCCATTTTGCAGATGAAGGAACGAAGATTAAAGTTAAGAAAGATTAAAGTTACCCAAGGTCACACAAGGAAAGGGTGAAAGACTGGATTTTTCTGTTTTTATTATTAATTTTACTTGTTATTAAGGAGTTGCACAAAAGGATTGTAATTCCACAAATTAGGTTATGAGTACAACGCTTTACTAGCATTGGACAATGTCACCCCCCTCCTTCATTTTCCCCCTCCTGTCTCTACCTACAAGTTGTATAGCTCACTTTTTCCATAGTATATATGAAATACAATGACTGCATTTTCTTTCTTTTTTTTTTTTGGTCCGGTCGTGGGGCCTGAACTCTGGGTCTGGGTGCTGTCCCTCAGCTTTTTAGCTCAAGGCTAGCGCTCTACCACTTGAGCCACAGCGCCACTTCCAGCTTTTTTCTTTTTGCTTATGGGGTGCTGAGGAATCGAACCCAGAGCCTCATGCATGCAAGGCAAGTGCTCCACCACTGAGCCACCTTCCCAGCCCCGACTGCATTTTCTTACCCTTCCTCCACTCCTATACTTCTCTTTTTCTATCCCCTCCCAAAAAATGTTTTTCTTTCCTAGTATTTGTTTTGATAAATAGTATTTTTTAGTTGTTCAGTGGATTTATGCCTTTACAGTCCTACCCTAAGTATATCGTCCTTTAATCAGTTTGTTATTGTTTAAATGCATTGAGCCCTGTACATGTTACCATGCCTAGTTGTATTTTAGATCTAGCTTCCACATATGAGAGAAAACATACACTCTTTCCGAGCCTAGCTTGCTTCACTTAACATAATCTGTTCTACTAAGTTCATCAATTTCCCTGCAAATGACATGTTTTTCTTTCTAAAGACTTAGTAAAATTCCATCATATATATGTTACCACATTTTCTTGATCCACTCATCTTTTGTAGGGCATTTGGGTTGGTTCTTCAGTTGGCTATTGTGAGTAGTGCAGCAATGAACATGGATGTGCATGTGTCTTTACTGTATTCTGACTTGTAATGCTCTGGGTAAATATCCAAGAGTAGTATTGCTGGGTCATAAGTTAGTCTATGTTTCAGTTTTTGAGTGGTTGTACTTGTTTCCATTCCCACCAACAGTGTATTCTTAACCCAGGAGTCTGATGCCCAAGTTCATATGCTTAGCAACAGTGATGTGGTTCACTATCCTACTCCTTAACTGGACGTACTGTTCTAGAATATAAGCAGCCTCTTCTCAGTTTTCTTTATTTTTCAAAACAAAAAAACAACTCACTTCGAGCTTCTGCTCTTCTATTTCTACTTCTAATCTCCAGCTGTTTTCATTGTGTCTGGAAGAGGTAAAAACCACTGTTTAAAAATTAGGGTAGGCACTCTCAGAATGATGCCTCCTAGGCTGAGGCTCTGAATGGATTTTATTGAATGTTTGCGGCGAACGCCTTCTTGGCCAGCGAGGAAGAACGACCACCACACCAGGAGTCTTCTCAGATCACACTTTATTGGAGAGCCTTTTAGTTGAAGGGAGAGCTTGAGCGCAAGAGAGCGAGCAAGGAAATACAGCCGCTTATATAGGGTTTGGAACACGGGTCGCTTCAGGATTGGCTGTCCGCCTTTTGCCGTCACCAGGTGCCACGGGATTGGCTCAGGATTTACAATGATGGCGCATGCGCAAAGCTAGGGACCCGCAGTCCCGCCAAGCACTGCCTAATGTGGAGTTGTTTACCTCTAAGCTGAAAGGAGTTGGGCGCCATCTTGTAATGGCGTTTGTCCCAGCTCCCTGCAGTTCCCCCTTTTTGTTTTGGCAACAGGTAAGAGTAGAGGTCGGGCCTCTGCCTCAAAAAGAGGACCTTGCACTGGCCTTCGCCTGGGGGGCGCCTTCCCCAGTGACGACCAGGCCCGTCCGATGCCTTTTTTGCAGAGGTGGGATCTTGGGCATCAACCCACTTGCAGCCCAACGTGCTCTTCTTGGGCTTACGCCAGGAAGTGATTCCCATGTGCAGTGCGTTTGCCCAAGTGCAGTGCGTTTGCCCAAGTGCAGTGCGTTTGCCTTACACCCTGTTCCAAGTTATCAGTCACATACCCGTCCCGGTGCGATGGGATCCCCAGATCCCTCGGGGTGCTAGGGCTATGCGAAATGATAAGGCTTAATGACCTCTCAGGGCCGACAGCCAAATTTGGGGTGAGGATCCACTCTCCAAGGCGGCTAATGTTTGCGAAATAACAACTTTGTCCCTACTGGTTTGGGCTCGAAGGCGACAGACCAACCATAGGCAGACCACGCATCCGCCCAAACAGCAGGCTAAAAAAATTCCAACTCCCACCCACTCCTTAAACCAGGAAACAGCGGAGGAAATCCAGGACTGGAGCCCTTCCACAAATCCGGGATCCACTCGCGTTGAATTAACAATCACAATGGCAATCCGCAGCTGCTCCAGCATCTCATCAAACTCGCCAGTCCAATTACCTAAAAGATAACTGCTGTTTGAGATAAGAGCAGGATGCCTGGAGAAAGGGCAGATGCATTTTTAACCAATTGGAAGCACAAGCTCCCGTTTAGGGAAATGGATCGATTTTTTCTGATGGGCGCTTCTTCCACATCCAGTGTGAGGTACGGGAGATCCATGGTTTTGTTAAAAAGGCGGGCATCGTGCCTAACTGGCATCGGCCTCGGGAACACCGATAGGATCCCCCATCGTAGCTCTCCTTGACTGTGATAGGTCTTGACCATCAGTAATATTATCACGCTCAACGCCTTCTTGATCATCCTGTTTTCCGTCCTGAGTTTCCTTGACCAATCTTGTTAGCCGAGTTGGGACCCAATGTGGTGTTTCTTGATCCTGTGGAAAAACACAAACAGCTCCCCTGGATCTCGTAATAGCCGGATCCGGTCCATACCATTTGTTATCAATGACATCCTTCCACATAACCATGTCTTTATTGTCTGTAGAGTCTCTTGTCACATGCCGGTCTGCTGCAGACTGGTCTTTATCATTTAAAATTAAAAAATTGAGGGTAAAGAGCGCAAGGGAAAGTCTTTCCCTGGGGGATGCTGACTCAGCAATTCCCCCTTTTTGTTTTTGAAGCATTTCTTTTATGCTTCTATTGGCTCTTTCCACTATACCTTGTCCTTGAGGATTATAAGGCAACCCGGTCTTTTGCGGCTTAATCTCATTGGGAGAAACAATGGTTCCCAGAAATTGAACAACACTAGTCTGTTGAACCTTTTCAGGGGCAATTATCAATCCCTTCTCAGCTAAGGTCTCCGTTATCTGCCCAAACACTCTATGAAGAGTCTCTTTTGAAGGAGCAGCCAACAAGATATCATCCATATAATGGATAATCCGTACCTTTGGAAAGTTTTTTCTAACAGGGGCCAACACAGCTCCTACAAACAATTGACAAATTGTTGGGCTATTAGCCATCCCCTGAGGGAGAACCTTCCACTGGTAGCGAGCATCCGGAGTTTCATGATTAACTGAAGGTAAAGTAAAAGCAAAGCGCTCCCTGTCCTATTTATGGAGCGGTATGGAGAAAAAACAATCGTTAATATCTAAGGCTAAAATAGGCCATTCTTTAGGTAATGCCGAAAGCAGGGGGAGCCCCCTTTGCACCGGTCCCATGATCTGCATCTGAGCATTTACTGCTCGAAGGTAATGTAGCAGTCTCCATTTTCCAGAGGCCTTTTTTATTACAAAAATTGGGGTGTTCCAGGATGACACGGAAGGTTCAACATGCCCCAACTGTAGCTGTTCCTGAACAAGGGTTTGTGCTGCTTCCAACTTTTCTTGAGAGAGGGGCCACTGAGGAACCCACACCGCTTTTTGGGATAACCAAGGTATGGGCACCGCACCTTTAGTGGAAGCTTTGTTTTCAGGGGCCCCTAAGAAAAACCCAAACCCTTTCTATCCTGCTTAGGAAGTGGCTCTATTGGCTCCTTGCATCCTTGGAGACATCGCCCAAGCCCCAGGGCTGGAACAAATCCTTGTTGTTTTATCATGTTTTGACTGGCCTCGGAATAATCATTAGTCAAGGTTAACTTTAGCTGTTGCTGTACATCTCTTCCCCAAAGGTTAACGGGGACGTCAACCACAAAGGGTTGCATCCTCCCGATCTGGCCTACAATAATGCTTCCCCTTTTTACAACGAGGACACACCCCTGGAGTCCTTAGCGGCCTGGGCGTGTTTTGTGCAGGACCACCATTTTGAGGGCACTGCCGTTTAACATGTCCCAACTGACCACACCGAAAACATCCTTTTCCCTTATTATTTTTTGCGGCCCTGGTAGCTGACAAAACAGCAGCCGCCAGCCCCGCATTGGTCAGAGGGCCACCCACCTCTCTACAGGCTTTTATCCAAGCTTCCAGGCTTTGAGTTCTAACTGGGGTAATTGCCCTCTGACATTCCTGAGTACTTTGTTCAAAAATGATTTGTTGCACAAATGGCATGGCTGTCTCCAAATTTCCTAACACCCGCTCAGCTGTCTCCAGCATGCGAGCAACAAAGTCGGAAAATGGTTCATTAGGGGCCTGAGTGATTTTTGTTAAATTGCCCGCCATCTCCCCCTTGTTTGGAAGAGCTCGCCAGGATTTGTAAAAAAGGGTATTCACTTGCCGGTACACTTCAAAGGGGTACCCCATTTGATCCACGGCAAAGGGTCCCTGCCCAAGAAGCATGTCTACAGTCCAATCAGGATTCCCATCATGGACGTTTTGTCTATATTGAGCTTGAGCCTTATCATGAACAATAGATCGAAAATCAAGAAATTAAAAAAAAAAAAAAAGAAACTATTGGAAGTGGCGCTGTAGCTCAAGTGGTAGAGCGCTCGCCTTGAGCTGAAGAGCTGAGGGACAGCGCCCAGGCCCAGAGTTCAAGCCCCACGACCGACAAAAAAAAAAAAAAAAGAAATTGCCCGTGGTTAAGGCAGGTGCGGGCCACCTCGAACCAGTCCGTAGGCGTCATGGCATTAACAGTCAGCCTTCGGAGTAAGGCTATGGTATAATTAGCCGTCACTCCATAAGTCCGGACTGCCTCAACTAAATCCTTAAGCTGGGAGTAGGAAACCGGCTCAAAATTTCTTTCATTAGTAATTGGATTTTCAAAAACCGGAAATGCGGCCGCCAGCCGCGACCATGTGCTCCCTTTTATAAAGTGACTCCGCCCCGCCGGCGGGTGCGGCGGGGGAGGGACCGACAGGTGAGGGCCAGCTCCTTTCCTCCTTTCTGGCTGCTGCGGTACTCTTATCGTTTGGGGACGCCACCCCCCATATCTGTCTGCCTCATACTCAGCCGCAGCCTCTTCTAAGTCTTCATTATCAGCTGGATCGAGCTGCTCTCCCTCCTCCTCTAACATTTCTTGCTCTGAGTCACTCACAGGATCACTGCGTTCTTGGTCCTGCCCTTCCACATGTAGGGCTGAGAACCGGTTTGAAAATTCCTTCAAAGAAGGGTACAGGGGTCTCCTTGAGACCCCCTCTTTGTGGTCATCCCCACAACGCAGACAGGCACAGAGAACCACCAGAAAGACAAACCACAAAGGAAGCAGCAATGTAAACAACCAATAGTCCATAGTAAAAAACAGCATACCTAGGGATACTTACCGACGTCTCCTCTCCGTGTGTTGAGTTCTGGCTCCTGTTCGACCTCTTGCGCAGGTCCCGGGTTTCGGCACCACTTGCGGCGAACGCCTTCTCGGCCAGCGAGGAAGAACGACCACCACACCAGGAGTCTTCTCAGATCACACTTTATCGGAGAGCCTTTTAGTTGAAGGGAGAGCTTGAGCACAAGAGAGCGAGCAAGAAAATACAGCCGCTTATATAGGGTTTGGAACACGGGTCGCTTCAGGATTGGCTGTCCGCCTTTTGCCGTCACCAGGTGCCACGGGATTGGCTCAGGATTTACGATGATGGTGCATGCGCAAAGCTAGGGACCCGCAGTCCCGCCAAGCACTGCCTAATGTGGAGTTGTTTACCTCTAAGCTGAAAGGAGTTGGGCGCCATCTTGTAATGGCGTTTGTCCCAGCTCCCTGCAAATGTTGAAGCAAAAATGTAAATAGTAAAATTCCTAGAAAATGTAACTTTCCTGTGTTTTCTCTTGACTTTATATTCTTTTTAGGTAGTTTTAGTGTATTTGTTCTGATAGTCAAATTGGTCTACTTATTTAACAAATATTGAGTGTGTAATATTCATTTCTTCAACAATGGATGAGTCAGTGAGAGAAAAAAGTCTCTTGTGAAACTTAGATTACAGATATTAGTCAAATAATTTCACGTAGATAATTACGAATTTTTAGAAAAACTGTGATAGGAAGGAGAAGAGGATCAGTTATAGTAAAGGGAGGATGTTGGAAAATTCTTAAAGAGTGACATTTGAGCTGATTGTGAAGGTTGAGAGGTCAGGAGTAGAGTCCTGATGAGAGAGCTCAGCTTATACAAACTCTTGGGAGAGGAGATAGTAAAAGAGCACATTTGAAAACCTGAGGCCCTGTGGCCACATTAGAGGAAACCAGGTTGGCCTGGTTTCAAATGGAACTGGTGAGACAGACCAGAACCTGGTGGGAAATACTGAGGACTGAACTTCAGTATTGAAGGAAATCAAGCCGGAGAGCAACGTGGATTTAAATGGCTCTCAGGCAGCCATGTGAACCATAGCTTGTTTGCAAGTAGGTATAGAAAACCCTCTTGAGCTAAGGAAGATTGTTGAATCACCAATGGATAATAAATTTGATATGAAATTCTTAAGCCCTTTTTCCCTTTTTTGAGTGGGAGGGGAGTACTGGAGTTTTTTTTTGTTTTTTGTTTTTTTTGGTTGGTCGTGGGGCTTGAACTTTGGGCCTAGGTGCTGTCCCTCAGCTTTTGAGCTCAAGATTAGCGCTCTACCAATTGAGCCACAGGTGCCACTTCTGATTATTCTGTTTTATGGGGTGCTGAAGAATCAAACCCAGGGCCTCATGCATGCTAGGCAAGCACTCTACCACTGAGCCACCTTCCCAGCCCTAGTATTGGAGTTTGAACTTAGGTCCTTGTGCTTGCTAAGCTTTCTTGCTAGGTAGGATTACAGGCATGAGAAACCAGGATTGCAGGCATGAAACACTGGCACCTTGCTTAGTTCTTAAAATCTGTATTTTTGAATGACCATTCAGGCATTACTAAGTAAAAAGTAGTTTTTCACTTGAATATATAACAAAGCAACATTTTCAGAGAAAAACAAAATAAGACAAAAGAAATATGAGTACTATACTAAAACTTAGTAATTAATATTTTAATTAAAATTTAAAACAGCTGGGCTCATCAGTATCATATGTGATGACGTAGTCAATTTTCAGTACTAGAGAGGAACTTTGATGTGTGTGGTGTGTGTATGTGTATGTGTGTGTGTGTGTGTGTTTGTGGGTAATACTAGGGTTTGAACTCAGGGTTGTGCTTGCTAGGAAAGTATTTTACTACTTGGGTCATGCTCCTAGCCCTGAGGTAATTTTTTCCCCTGTACTTGTACTCTCACTTGGGTATTTCATTCGGGTCTGGCATTCTACCACTCGAGCCACACATATACTTTTAGCTTTTTGATGACTAATTAGAGGATTGTCTTCAAATTTAGATCCTTGGATCTCGGCCTCTTGAGAAGCTAGGACTACAGGCTTGAGCCACCAGTGCTTTTTTTTTGGGTCGGGGGGACAGGGGACCAGTTATGAAATTTTTTGAATTGGAAAGATATATACCAAAATGTCTCTAACGGCTACTTTTGGATAGTTTTTACCTTCTTTATAGTCTTAGTATTTTAAGAGAGTGTTTTATATTATTATTTTATGATGAAACTAATGGAGGCATTTTATTAGGGAAAAGTACTTAAAATCTCCTTTCCTTATATAAAAGTTATATTTTAAACCATCTTATTTTTTATCTATTTTATTATTTTTTTGGTCTGAGTCCGGGACTTGAACCAGGTACTTGATGCTTTTGCTCATTGGCCATGCCTTCAACCTCAGTACCATCTATATTTTAAACTTCAAATACTTAGAAATTAGGAGTTACTTATGCACAACAAATTAAAGAGGTATGTAAACTCATTGAAATATAATAGTCATGGCTGAATTCCTGAACTGGGAAAGAATCTAGTTTTTACTTTTGGAAATGATGCTGAACAGATTTTTTTTTACCAAAAAATCAGATGTTAAAAACAGTGAAAAATCATATGTGAGTTGATGACATTATATCTGTTCAGAAGATTCTGTGTTGTATACTATGTGAATCATTAAAGAGTGAACTAAAAAGGCGAGATAAACAAGTGTAAAATGGAGACTTTATTACTGAATTTACATTCTGTGGAAAATGTAAATATTGCATCTACAGTGAATCTATGTATCTTCTACTGCCTTAAGTCAAGGAAAATGAGAGTTAAAAAAGCAAGATTGCTTCTGAAATGTATATGACATGTCGTATATCAAAGGCTGCTGGCAGCAGCTCACTATATATTTTATATATTACACCAGTAGCGGATATTTCAGACACAACACAAAAAGGTATTCTTGATTCAGTGTCTCTGGCAGTATAATAAAGAAGTGAGAGAGAAAGCTCTAAAGTCTCTAATAAGCAATATATCAATGAATGCTGTCAGATACTGTAGAAAAGTCCACAGGATGATTTATTACATTAATTACTGTCACAGGTTTCATGGTGCTAAGCCTACAAATGCAGCCATACTCTAAAGTTGATTTAAGAATTTATTTTTGCCAAGACAAAAGTACTCCTTAATGCTATTAATTATAATACAATATTTTCTTCTCCTCTTCCTTTGCCTTTGTTCTGGTACAGAATGTTTAATTTCCTTTCTGTGACTTAGAATTAACTTTGAAATTGCAGGAGCTTCCTCTAGTTTCACGCTTATCAGATGAACTCTGGCCATTTTGTGCTATCTTATTTCCTTAATTAAAATATCAGCATTTTTAGAAGGGAAAAAAACCTGATGATTATACCCTTATTTAATACTATACTAAATTCATAGTCCTGGTGCCTCTTCTTACAGCCATGCAGTAAGCTTATCAGTACACAGGATTCTCTGTCCTAGGGAATTAAGGTCTTACAAAGAGCTCTTTACATATATCTACTAACTCCAGTTCATATGTGTCCATGTATTTATGTGGGAATACCCAATACTAGTGTCCTTTATAGGGAGGTTCAGGTGAGATAAAAAACACTTTGCTGTTTTGTTTTCCCTTCCTTTCTTTTCTGTCCTGATGCTAAAGATCAGACCAGAGTCTTGTACATGCTATGCCAGTGCTCTGCCACTAAGCTACATCCCCTAGTCAGTCAAAAAGAGACTTAGATTTAGTGGGTTGGAACACATTTCCTAAGCAGCAGTGTTTAAAGGATTGAGCTTGCTGACAGGGTGCCCACCACAGAGCTAAGATGGTTTATTTTCCTGTCTTTCTCAACCCTTATACAACTCTTAAGAGGGAAATACAGTTGTGACTATTTTACTATTGAAGAAACCAAGGGTTAGGTCCAAACAATACATGGATTCAGATAACTCTGGTTAAGCACCATTGCTGGAATTTGAAACCAGCATTCTTACTGGCAAAACTGGAGGCATGAACCATTAGCCAGGCAAAAGGAGTCAGATAAGATACAGATTTTAAATAGCCTTTGGCAAATAGGTAAATGTTTAATTTCAGAATAATTCCAAAGGTGTTACAAAAAGAAGAAAGGTCTAGCCAGGTTTTGGTGGCAGGTAATCCTGACTACTCAGAAGCTGAGATCTGCAGTGGGGCTGGTGGGGGGAGGGGTATGTCTCCAATTAACCACCAGGAAACTGGAAGTGGAACTGTGGCTTAAAGTGGTAGAGCATTAGCCTTGAGCAAAAAAAAAACTTAGGGATTGTACACAGGCCCTGTGCTCAAGCCACTAAAACTACCCTCCCCCCATAAAAAGGGCTAAATCCAAATAGGTTTCCAGGGAAATAAATAATTTTTACTAGAACCTGCTGTTGTAGTAGCATATAATTGAGACAGGGTTTGGGCTTAGGCTTTCTGGAAGTCTGAGGAGCCTTAACCTAGGGAAGGCAAGGCTAAGGCATTGTTTCTCAAAGTACTTTCCCTGTGGACTATGCGTGTTAGATGTAGAACCATTAAGAGACTTGCTAAAAATTCATACTCCTGCAACTTGTTGGCCACGAGATAATTCCCCATTGTAAAGATCTGGGAGATTAGTTTGTCATCTCCTTTGTACATGCAGTGTCTTACCCTTGCATACTTTCCCTTGACCTGACTTAATTCATACATAGACACATCTCCTGATATGGAAAAGAAAGAGGCCTTTTCCCTGTACTTTAGGGCCCCTTTGTTGGTATAATAAATATTAGTATACTATGTGCTCTGTTCCGTTTTCTGAATTCTTACTAAGGAGAAATTTCTCCAGAGTCTCTAGTCATATAACATATACTGAAGAGAAATGAGCAATCCACTTAATATCTATATAAGTGAATCCTGTTTCAGTGAAAAATGCTATCAAAAATTATACTGTACTAACTGGTACAATTATGTTAAATTTTAGTCCTCCTGATGTGTGTGAGAGATGTGTTTTACTAAGATTGGAAAAGATTAACTGAGCATAAAAATAATTTGCTGGTCAGATAGCTATAATAGCATACACATCTAGTTTCAATTAGTGATGTTAACAATCCTAGAAAATGCCCTAGTTTGAAAAAGCATTAAAAGCATAAAAAATGAGCAAGGAGTTGGTATTGGAAGGAGAAAGAAAACACCAAATGTTAAAAACATTTTATGGCAATTAGAAAATTACCATCATTTGTTTAATACCTTAAACACAGGCCACTATTATTTCCAATATGTTGAAGATACTGACAGCTACTATTATTTTCAAAAATGAAACAGTGTGATGGTGCATATCTATAATCACAGTTCTGGAGAGGCTGAGAAGGAGGATCAAGAGTTCAGGGTCAGTCTGCACTATACAGTGAGATGAAAGCCAATCTAGACTACTGTGTTAGGGTATAATACAGTACTCTCACGTGTGGATTAAACATTCCAACCTCAGCTTCACAAATATAAAACTACTCACCAGATTCTTTTTACTTTTTAAAAAAACGTTCTTATTTAATAAGATTATTGACTTACATTCAGTAGTCTGTAAAGAGAATTCAGATATTATTTTTTCCTCCACCAAATGAAAAATGGGGCAAAAAACTCTTCTCTTAAATGAAAATAATAAAGGAGAAGGTAAGCATCAGCAATTTGTATTGCTTCAGACATATTACTTTAATAAAATCACACAAGGATGTGGTGGCTAAATTTGCTTTTATTTTAAATACTGCAGCAATAGAAGCAAATGCTGAATTTAAATTTAACACAAATCTCTTCAAATTAAGTGATAACAAGTTACTGCACTAATTGTGTGTTTTTCCATGATTCTCCTAACAAGGAAGGAAATAATTGGATTAAAGGGGCATAGAGACTAATAAGTACAGAAAATCATGACTACATAAAAATTTGACTCATTGGGAAGCGTTCTTGAGAGGTTCTAAGGTTTTTCCTAGGACCTCCTCTAGGTCACAGAGAGTAACCCAAATCAGACACTACCAGCTGTGCTATACCCCCAGCCCTTTTTGCTGTAGGTTTTGTTGTTGTTTGTGCAGGTCCTAAGGCTTGGACTCCAGCCCTGGATGTGCTGTTGTCAAACCTTTTTGCTCAAGACCAGTGCTCTACCACTTGAGCCATGCCTCCATTCCAGCTTTTTTGGTAGTTAATTGGAGATAAGAGTCTTATGGGCTTTCCCGATCAGGCTGGCTTTGAACTGTGATGATCAGATCTCAGCCTCCTTGAGTAGAGTAGCTAGGATTATAGGCGTGAGCCACCAGTGCTGTCTGGGTTTTTTTGTTCATTTTTGTTTTTGTTTTTTTGAGATAGGATCTGTTAGTTGTTAAGAGAATACTTGGAGCTTAATCCTTCGGACCTCCTAGTAGCTGATATTTCAGGCCTATTGATGTGCTAGCTATATTTACTGAAAGCACACTTCACTGTGTGGATTCTTCTTTGGAGAAGCTTTAGTGCTAAGTATTATGGCTCTGAATAGTACGGTTAGAAGAACAAGAGGTCATTCATTCAAATAGCCAAAGCCTTAGGCCTTCTATATAGAAGAACTTATCTACTCTATTTATAACCAAAACATACCAGTGATGCAAGGAACACTAAAAATAAGCACTTCATGGAAGAGAATATCCAGATGGCCAAAAACCTAGAAAGAAGTGTGTTCAACATTATTAGTGTAGGACCTACCTCTTCTAAAATAAGACAGACTGATAGTTCTTAGTGTTAGGATATAGAATAACTTGAGCTCTCACACAATCATGGTGGGAAGGCACTGATGAAACTGCTTTGGAATGTTGGTTATTTGTTAAGGCTGAGCCGATGATTTCTTATGACTAAGCAGCTCCACTTATAAATATACACCCAATGAGGGTGGGAAGGTGGCTCAGTGGTAGAGCGCTTGCCTTGCATACATGAGGCCCTGGGTTCTATTCCTCAGCACCACATAGGCAAAAAGAAAAAAGCCGGAAGTGGTGCTGTGGCTCAAGCGGTAGAGCTCTAGCCTTGAGCTGAAGAGCTGAGGGACCGCGCTCAGGCCCAGAGTTCAGGCCCTATGACCGACCGGACCCTAAATAAATAAATAAATATACACCCAAGAGAAATGTATACATATGATCATGATAAGATGCCTGTGAGAATGTTCACAGCAGTTTTGTTAAAAATAACCCCAAATTGTTGTTCTGAGAAAAATATATACATATCTGAAATGCTATGGTGTAATTCTATGGTGCACTTAATACACATTAAAATTAATACACAGTAAAAATATAAAACAAGTTCTGTTGAAGAGGAAAGGGTTGAGCCAACAAGGAATGGAATAATGATAATGAAATTGGTTGAGGTGATTTGTTTGCATTTATGAAAATGAAACTTGAAATCGTTTTAAGCAGCAGCAAGGATAAGGGACACAGGGGTGAGATTGACCAGTATGCATTGTATACATGTGTGGAAATGTACCAATGAATTGTCCCCACCCTGTAATATATACTAATTAAAATAAGAGAAAGTCCCAAACAGAAAACAACAGAAATCTAATAAAATGCAATGTCCAACAGAATAGAAAAAATGAAGTGTTATTAATTTATACACTGGAATGTTCTACAGCAATAAGGATAAACTACCTGTGGATATACACAATAGTGTGAGTGAAACTTACAATCAACATTGGGCAAAAAAAGCCAATTACAAAAGTGTTTACCTCCTGAATCCATTTATGAGTGTTACCATAATAGTTTAGTTTTGCCAGCCAAACTTCAAGTTAAGATAGCCGTTTTCTTAGTATAAGAAAAAGATGGCTTCTGTGGTTTATTTTCTAGATCTGGGTACTGGGTTCACAAATGAAATCTGTTTGTGGAAATTCATCACTGCAGTTAGTGGGTTGAATATCATCTGCTTTATTGGATATATGTTATATCCCAAGATGAATACAAGATAATTATAATTGTTCCATAATTATCAGTTGTCTCTTGTCTTACTTGATTTTGGTATTAGCTGAAATTTTTTACTATTATTTGATTTTAAACCTACTTGTCATTCTCCCTAATTTTTGTAAAATCAAAGTACATTCCAAGCTTCTAGGAAAAAGTTGACAAAGGAACATTTGTTCTTATCTCTGA
This sequence comes from Dipodomys spectabilis, assembly GCF_019054845.1. Classification (NCBI taxonomy): domain Eukaryota; kingdom Metazoa; phylum Chordata; class Mammalia; order Rodentia; family Heteromyidae; genus Dipodomys; species Dipodomys spectabilis. Next base: position 21,085,000 of record NW_024870683.1, read on the forward strand.
AAAAAAGCACCAATCACTCAACTTTAAACTGACACCCAAAGGCTTTCAAAAATAAGTTTCAGTTTACTTTTGTATAAAGGACATAAATGAAACTGAATATTTTATAAAATGAGAATTCAGATTGAGTAAGTTATAATCTGTATCTAGGCTGGGAAAGTGGCTCAGTGGTAGAGTGCTTGCCCCGCATGCATGAGGCCCAGGGTTCAATTCCTCAGCACCACAGAAGCAGCAAAGACTGGAAGTGGCACTGTGGCTCTAGTGGTAGAGCACTTGCCTTGAGCTGAAGAGCTCAGGGACAGTTCCCAGGCCCAGAGTTCAGGCCCCATGACCGGTCAAAAAAAAAAAAAAAGAATCTATCTAATGACATGATTTGATAATAGTTATCACATAATTATTATGACTGCAAACCTACTGAATCTGGAAAAAAATGGGTAAAAATTTCAGCCTTTACTTGATCTTGAATATTTTAGTAGTCCTGCAGAACACAATTCCAATTTAGAGAATCAACCCTCAGAAAATCGCTAATTCAGATTACTTCAGCTCAGGCCCCAAAGTATGTTTCCTTTTTTAAATTTATTTTTATTGTAAAGGTAATATATAGAGGGGCTGGAATTACACAGGTCAGGTAATGAGTACATTTCTTTTTGAACAGTGTCACCTCTTCCCATGTTTTCTCCCAATTTTTCCCTCATACCCCCTCCTCCCCAAGTCATATAGTTCATTTCCAATATAGTGTCTAGTAAGTATCACTGCTGAATTAGTTCACCCTTTGTCCTACTATTACTGTGCTTCCCCTTACCCTCCCCAAAACAGATAAATTTACATATAAGACATGAAGTACAAAAATAAAAAACGGTGACAAAAAGGAAAAAACAAAACAAAAATTGCAAAAAGTAACTTTAAAAAACTCTTCTTTCCATTTCTTAGAGTTCATTTCGATAAATATCATTTTATATGATCATATACAAATGATTTCACCTACATCAGCATCCATGTAATATAATAGATTTAATCATTGATTTGTAACTTTTGTTTGGATTCTCAGTCTGTTATACTCTTCCTCCAACATGTACCTTAGTAGATTTGCATAAACTCAGTCTCCTCGCTGATAATGAAGTTACATAGAAGATCCCATGTGAAAGTTGAGAAACTGGACATGTTTTCCCTAGCTTTGTCTGTGAATGTTTACTTCTTAGAAAGTCTTTGAAGGTGGGGCTGGGAAGTTGGCTCAGTGGTAGAGTGCTTGCCTTGCATGCCTGAGGCCCTAGGTTCGATTCCTCAAGCACCACATAAGCAAAAAGAAAAAAGCCGGAAGTGGTGCTGTGGCTTAAGTGCTAGCCTTGAGCTGAAGAGCTGAGGGACAGCGCCCAGGCCCAGAGTTCAGGCCCCACGACCGGACCCCCCCCCAAAAAAGAAAGTCTTTGAAGGTTAAAGACTGCTATGATAGATATTTCAACAAATAGCCAAAATAACCAGTATCCTGGCCCCTTTGGCTTTATGTATAAATAGTCAAAGAAGCCAACTGGTGAAAGGTTACCTCTAACTTGTGGTTTCCATGTTTTTGATGGAGAGATAGGAATCATTATTGTTGATACATGAGCAATTTCAACTGGGGAAAAATATTATAACTGAAAGTTTAAGTTTATTGAAGTATAAAATCTACTTTCTCTAGCCCTGGTGGCTCACGTCTGTAATCCTAACTACTTAGGAGGCTGCGATATAAAGATAGTGGTTCAAAGCCAGCCTGGTCAGGAAAGTCTACGAGACTATCTCCAATATACTACAAAGAAAAGGCCAGAAGTGGTGCTGTGGTAGAGTGCTAGCCTTGAGCCAAAAATGCTCAGTGCCTAGGCCCTGAGTTCAAGCCCCAGGACTGGCACCAAAACAAAACAAAACAAAACAAAACACCTACTTTCATATATTTGAATTTTAGAAATGTAAACTCAAAATTTTTAAATATCTTAACAATTAAGTAGAGTTTATTTTATAAAGCAATCTGTAGTTGAGCAATTCTGCTTTAGAATTGTCATTTTAAAATAACGTGGTTTTTCACAACTGTATTTAGTAATACAAAATATATATTTCATGAATAAAATTAGTTATTAGAAACTTTATTTTTATTACTGGGTGTGGTAATAACAGACTTTTAACCAAGTAGAGTTACAAATGATTGTGAAGTTTTCTCTACATGATTGGGAATAAACAAAATGCTTGAGGATCAGAAATTGTGTTTTTTGTTGTTTTAACTACTATGTTTGCCTCTCAAGAATCAATAGAAAAAACAACATCAGTGTGTTATCAACCATGTATCCTGGTTTTCTTTGTGCAATTCCATCTTTAGGGCTTCTTTTTGAGTTACCATATCTCACATAATAGTTGTGCTTGTTGTTCAAAAGTTTTTATTAGTAATGTTAAGTCCCAAGTTTAAATACTAACTAAAATAATACTATTTAAGTTATAGCATCAAACTTGTAAAAGAAAAAGAAGTAGGTAAAATAGAATAGGGTTTCCTCATAGGACTCAATAAAACTTTGTTTTTCAGAGTGTGGTCTCTGGAACCTCATTCTGAGAATAGAGGTACTGATTAAGATGCAAGTTCCTAGGACTGCCTCCAAGTAGCATGCATTTGTTTGGGCATCTTGACTAATATGAAGCATAGTGAACTCTATGAGACCAGCAGCATTCCTAGTCATAGGTGACCTAGTCATAAGCAACTCAGGTCTTTGAGGCAGAGTATAAATAATGAGTCAGAAAAAATAAAACATTGTATCCAAGAAAAGACATTTTGACTGATTGTAACAGCCTTGAAATTTTCACATTTTATCATTGCTTTATGCTAGCTGAGAAGTTGAGTCCTTTCTTTACTCAAAAAATACAGCTATTTTACTTATTATAAGTTATGGTCACAAACAAAATACTTATAAACTATGTCTGCCTGAGTTGGTAGAGAAGAGCAAATATCAAATGTACTGTCCTCAAACCTCCATTCAGTCATTTTAATACTATATTTCTAGGGATGTGTGAAAGTAAATGCACAGGTTCAGTAAAATAGTCCAGTACCACCTTCTGATTCCACAAGTGTAGGGATTCAGAATGCATCGTCAGCTCTCAAGTGGTCCTCCATTTATCCATAGGATAAATATCTGCCCCACATTCTCCCCCAAAGGAAGGCTGCCTCCAGTCTTATTCTTCCTGCAAAGAGTGACACACGACACAGTGACACCAGTGGACACGAGAAGTTCACTTTGATGGTTGTGGGCCGTTCTCTTGTCTAGAACATTGGTGAGACTGTCGTTGGCGTTGATAGTGTTGACCGATCTGTAAATACCATTGATGGTGATCTCTGTAAAATGGATCCTTCTTTCTCTTTTCGTTATAAAAGGAAACTTTATTTCAGAGTAGAAAGTGCATTGTCTGAACTCATCAACACCCTCTCTATCCCTCCCCTCCCCCGTTTGTTGCAGACCAGGATGAAAGAGCAGCTGAGCTCAGCAGGGAGCAGAATGAGAAAACCATCCGGAGCACGCAGACTGCGCTCCGCAATTTCCGGGAGTTCCTCATCTCCAAGTACCCTTCGGAAACCCGAGAGATTTATGTCATCCCTTGCAAGGAGTTGGATGCCTACCTTGCCTCTTTCTTTGTTGATGCCAGGCAGAAAGATGGGTCCGAGTACGAACCCAACAGCCTGGCGAATTATCAGTGTGGGCTAGAACGGTACCTGAAGGAACACAGGTATGGCTACAGTATCACCAGGGACAAGGAGTTTAAGCGCTCCCAGGAGGCCCTGAAACAGAAGCAAATCGAGCTCCGCTGCAAAGGCAAAGGAAACAAGCCGCACAAGTCCATGAAGCTCACCTTCGCGGATGAGCTCATCCTGCGCAAAAGAGGGCTGCTAAGCCGGTACAACCCGGAGGGTCTGCTCAACCTCGTCTGGCTCAACAACACGAAAGCCTTCGGCCACTGCACGGGCTTCCATGGGTCTACCTTGAAGTGGGGCGACATCCGGCTCCGAGTCACAGAAACGGGCCTAGAGTACCTGGAGTGGATGGGTCAAGACACTGGTGACCTGAACGCCAAAACCAAGAGAGGGGGCACGGACTCACGTGTGTATGCCACCCAGCACGCCCCACAGACCTGCCCGGTGCAGGACTATAAGGAGTATGCCCAGAGGCGGCCCCCTGCCATGCGCTATGAGGATGCCCCCTTCTACCTGTCCATCAAGCCAGTGGTGAACTTGGCGGCTCTGCACTGGTACAACTGCCAAGCCCTGGGCAAGAACAAGCTGGCCAAGATGGTGAAGACCATGTGCGAGAAGGGCAACATCCCCGGCAGGAAAACCAACTTCAGCGTGTATCAGAGCTGTAGCACCTTGTCGGAGGCCCAGAGCAACCAGCTGGTACTCATCTGCAACAACCTAAGCCAGCAGGCCGCCCAGTCAGTGGCCGGCCACTCCAACAGTGGCAATTTCATCGTCTCCGCCTCCTATGACTCCTCCTCAGACACTGCTTGACCAGGTGGCTTGAGCAAGAACCCAGTTTGATTATTGGGTCCTGAGAAACTGTGATTAACCACCACTCCTCCTTCCCTTCCGTCTGCCCTCAGTGTTAATTAACTTTATAAAAATATAAATATATAATATATTTTTTCTTTTTACAAATAAGACAGTGGCAATAGTTTAGTATTACTGCCATAGTATTTATAGCTTAAAAGCAAATATGTACTTGTGAGTGATTACATGTTAATTACTGTTACAGACTTGACAAAACTTTATCATGGTTCTCAGGCAACAGGAGAGAAAGAATTTGGTTTTTAAGAAAACTGTCAGAAAGGAAACTGAGAGTCATCTTAAACACTGTGTCCTCAACTCCTGCTTTTCCTCCCTACTTCTCCTCTCACTTTTGGTCTCCTTTACAAATGGCTTTATTTTTTTATTTTTTAAAATTCTATATTAATCAGTAGGAGACAACACTTTTACTACTCACACAAAATGGTATTCAGCCAGATCAAAGTATAAAATTGATATAAGCTGGACCTTGAATTATATATTCTTTTTAACTTAAGAGTTTTACCTCCTGTGCCTCATTTTTCACCATGTTGGAAAATCCAAATGTTTAGAGAATATCTTTCCTTTGGGGAGGGAAAGGGAGTTGAAGCAGACATAAAGGTGCCATCCTTTTTTTTTTTCTTTTGGAAGATATGTGATTTTAAAATAATATGCAAAGTCTGATATTGTGGCAAAAAAAAAAAAAGACTGTTACATGGTTCATTTTCACTGGTGTGTTGGACCTGGGCATAATGTTCCTTGTTCCCAGGTCAGTGTAAATGACAAGTTTGATTATCAGATTTGTAAGACATTTAAAACTACCAAAACTGTGAAAATATTCTCAAGCATTAGATTATATGTATATCAGGCATAAAGAGAAGGTAGAGAATGGAAGTCTTAAGGAAAAATCAAGAAGCACTAGTAGACAACAGGAAAACTTGTTCTTTTCAAAGCTCAGATCTCCTGAATAATTTGTAAATGTTAAATTCAGTCTCTTTTCTCTTAGGGGTTGCTTGACTCTGCATTTGAGATCAAAGGAATATTTATACTCACTTTAAGTAATGGTAGTTTATTACTAGGTTTAGCCAAATTCAAAATATTTTTGAAAATATGCAAATTTCTTCTAAAGCAAATATGAATGCATATATATGTGGTATCCTGGAGTTATAATAATAATAATAACTAATTTAGTCAGACATTTGTAATGGTTTTCCAGGATCTTTGTTTTTGAATCTTGCAGACTATGAATACATCAGTCTTCAAGATTCGAAGAATGATTAAGATCCTTCAAAAAAAAAATAAATTTAGACATTAACATCATAGTACAGCTGACCTAGACTCCTATCTGATACATTAACACACAAGGGGCTTCACATCTTAATTGATTTGTAGTAGCTTGACATCCTGTTAGGAGATATTTGTTCTTCTAGGTAACCTCATAATTCACATTAGCTAGGAAGGTAGATGGTTTTTAATATATTAATTCATTGCATGCTGAGGACAGATTTCCTTCTGATATGCTTTGCTAACTTGTCACAAAGATGAGCTTTTTCAGGGCTCTTTCTGTCACTAAGTCATAAGCACATAAAGACCTGTTCCTTTTATATAGCTCTGCAAAAGGAAATCTGCCATGGGCTCTGTGGGGTGGAATTAACTTCATTTTCATGATTTTCTCTTCACAGAGAAGCATCCATTTATTCATCTAGAAACAAGAAGAAAGGGAGATGATATATTTCTATATGTGTTATCTTAATATTTTCAACAATTTTGAAAAGAAAGTGAGTTATCTCCATTTTTGGTGAGATCACAATAAATCAATTAGATTGTAGGGAAAGAATGGTAATCTTTCATCTCACTCGAGCTTTTTCTATTCACTCTTTTAATACCAACTTGTAATTAGTTCCCAGTGATTTAAGCCAGAGATGGACAGAGTTATCTTTGAGCATCTTTCCATCTCTGAAGACTCATTAAAAGGGATGCTGTAATCTTTCACACCATGACACCATGACACACTGTGTGCACTAGCCCAGGCCCACCCCTGCTGCCATTCGTTTTAAATCAGCGTATCTTTCTCCCCATCCTGTTTACAAAACGTTCTTGTTTTCTTTATTCTAGAGCTTGTCCTCAAGTATACAAGACAGCCTACTTTAAGGAACTGTGTCTTTTAAAAATAAGGTTTTTTTTAATGTGGGCTAACTCACTGTTTAAAAGTCTCAATGAAACATTTTAAATGTTATTGTGTATTTTTTAATCGACATAATTCCTAAGTTATTGACATGTCTCTGACAGCAAAGAGTTTTGTTTCAGGACAGTAGGCAGTCAGTATGCACTGAAAGCAGAACTAGAAAACTCAAATCCCTGTGGTTTTTGAGGTACTGAAATGAAAATTGTCCTGCTTACTTATGCTGCATTTTCATTTACACAGATATAATTAAAGTTACTTATTTATATTTTGTTGTGGTAACTCGAACCAAATAGGAACATGTAGATTCAAAAAACTTGTGAAGAGTGGCTTATTAGAGGCACAGTCAAATTATAGTAACTTTTTGAGATAATTAAATTATGAAAAATCTGCAGCTACCTCTAAATTTTGTGTTCTGCTCTAAACAATACATAGAATATACCATTGCCAAATGAATTTTAACTTAAAATCACTAAACACTGTGACAGAGGTAGATGCCAAAAATCATATCTGCGCTTTAGTAAAAATGTAATCGTCTAAAGCAGGTGTTGACTACAACTGTACGTGCTGCCTTCTCAGGCCATTGTGTAGTTTGTACAGAAACAGTAAAACCATATTTACAGAGTTTACAACTTAAGGCCAATAATATAATAAATTCTCCGGTACCCTTCATATGACTATGGAAGTTTTTCATTGTGTAAAGCTGAGACACTGAACTCATCTGTCAGAAGTTGGATGATACACTTGCATAATTCAATTTTAATTCAATATGCATGTGAATATATTAGAAACCATAGATGTAATTTTTTTAAAACATAAACTATAACCATAATATTTGGAAAGGTTAGAGATATTTAGGGTATTTATCAAAGATAGCTTAGTTTTAAGATTCTGATTCTTGGTCAGTGTTCTTAGGATGGGTTGGCTGTTTCATAAATGCATATAACTACTAAAATGCTTATTTTATAACTTTTTCCTATCTTAACATTTCCCTATGTTAATTCATTTGCCTTAAGTTAAATCACTGCCTGATTTAGAAAAAAAATGGTCTGAAGTTTTTCCTGCATAGATTAGGTCTCTGGTTTTCAGTCATAGCTTAGCATCTGGAATCATTGGCTTTATTTATTGAGCAACTAGGATCTAGACCTAGGGAGAGGTACAGATAATTCCTGCTCTCAACCTTTTTTTTTTTTTAAGGCAAAAACAGTTCCAGCACTCAAAATGTAAGACACTGTAATGAAAGTTGTATTTTTGAGAGCCTAGAAAAAAGTTCTCTGCCAATACCATTTTGCATTGTCTTCCAAACTTTGTGTTCCTACAATCTGTTAGTTCTTCATTGAATATGTTGATTTTCTGTGGAGTACATACTATTTGAGCATTTTGTGGAGTATCTTTCTTAGAGTCTGTTTTAAAAATCAGAAAAAGGTAAAGCCATTTCTGTAGCATCCATTGTGTTCACATAAGTACACACATGCCTAAAAATGTAGAGATTTGTCATCAGTGTCTGTCGTTCGTTGAGTGCTTATAATGTGTTGTTTTGCCAGGTGCTTCTATGTTGTTGTTTTAGTTCTCATAATAATCCCTTTAAATAAGTATTAGTTCTCTTTTGCAAATGAGGAAATGAGAAGTAAAGGGAGTGAACTATGTCACAGTTAATCCATAAGACCATAGTTTCTGAAACTGGATCCAGATCTCATTAAGTTCTATCATTTCCTGCTTAGTTTGTGCTTCTCTAGTAAACCCTGGTGGTAAATTGTAAACACAGTCCACAGTATAATAAAATCATTACTATTCATTTGACTCCATATTTTGGCATGTTAGCAAAGCATTATTTAGGCCTTGTAACTGTACTTATTTTGAGACAAAACAATGAGCAAAGTCTACTTCCCCCTGGCCACTAGCTCTCAGAGAGCAGACATTTGTGTCATTATTTAACACTTTGTCCTGGTGATAGGTGAGTGTGTGTGTGTGAGCACAGGTGCACAAAGGATGAGATGCTTGATTGTTACTTGGTTTGTTTGTTTATTTTTACCACAAGTAAGGCCAAAAACCCAGTTTCAAGAGAGCTCCTTGTTAATTTTAGACAAGGTAGTTATAGGCAAAGGGAATGCCTCTCTACCTCCAATATTATAGGCAGATACTGCTATTGACCAGATAGGAAATACTGGTTGCCAGTCTTCCAAGGAGTTTGGTCTTGTCTACAAATTTGGTGCCAGTAGATTCTCAACTGAGGTATTTGGTTATTGATGTTTGTTTTAGAATAATTATGATTGCTACAGCAGAAAGGTTAGGGTGGGAGAGAATACTGTCATATGATTCCTAGAATTAGAAATAGACTGAAATTATTCGTGTTTTCTTGTAGGTTGATTTTCTCCACAGTTTAATATGAGATAAGCACTTCTGATTTTAATCCCCCTACTTTTTATTAATTTTCTATATGAAAGTAAAGCTATATTTTTATCCTTATTTCCCTAGCAAAAATACAGTTTTAATACATGATGTCTATAAACTAAAACTATGTTGTATAATGCAGAAAATAAATTTCCAAGCCTAAAGTAAAAATCAAGAGGAGTAAATAATAATTTATTGCACTAAGGTAATTTTTTCAGTCATTGAAGAGGAGTTTTAGGGGCTGAGGATATAGTTTAGAGGTAGAGTATGTGCTTAGCATGCACAAGTTCAATCTCCAACACAGTATAAATATCATAGTAGGTATAAATATTGCAAAATTAGCAATTTGGTAAATTTTTCCTAAATAGAATTCTTATTCAAGATTTATGTCTGGGTCTACTATATGATACAGTACAAACAGACCATTAGCAAGGTCATCCATTCTCAATATTTTTTATTTTTCCCCTAATGCATGATATTCAAATACTGCTTTGCCTTCCTACTTGGCACTGCCTGAGATGTTGTGTATAGATTTTCTTAAGGCAGAGTTATAGAGCTAGGATAAAATTTTCAGAGAACCTTATTTATCAAATAGAACTGGGATAAAGAGATACATGGGTGGTACACTTCTAGAGACAGAGCAAAGACAGGGGGTTGAGGATAATAATAGCAAATCACACACAACAATAATTTTATTTTTCTGTTTAGTGGTACTAGATTTTGAACTGCTGTGGGTTTAATAGCAAGGCAGTCACTCTGCCACTTGAATAAACACCTCCAACCTAGTTTACTTTTGATTATTGAGACAGAGTCTGGCTTTGGTCATTACATCCAGCCTTTCCTATTGAGATGCAATCTTGTGTACTTCAGTCTGGTCTCAAACTAAGAGTCTCTCAATTTTGCCTTCCTGAGTAGTTGGGCTGATTTCTTTTTTCTAAGCATTAAAAAGAAAGATACTCAGATGTGTTTATGATCTTACCTATTTGAAAATTGACACCCACCCATAAAAAAAGAAAAGGAAATTGATCAGTTAGGCCTGCCAAAACTGAGTGAAAGAACTGATTTTGTACTAAAGATTGTACTACTTTTAAGATAACATTTTAATATGTGAAATTGAGTTTTATGCAAACAATGAATGTTAAATTCTAATCATAGTATTACTTAAGTCTGAGTATTAAAAGAAACTCATTGTCTATGATGAATTATTATATTGGCTAGCCCTAGGAAGACCTAAGAAGTCTTACAGTTTTCCAATGCTGAAAAGAATAGGTGAACCATGCTGTCCCTCCAGAGAGCAGGGGAAGGAAAAGGAGACAAGAATGGGGGAAAAATCTTCAAACACACATTCCCTGGGAATTTTTTCCACGTGTCCCTTCCTTCTGTGACACTCTAGATCAAATGAGCTGCTCTTATATCAATTATGCATCCTTTAGGTATGCTGACTGGAAAGTAAAACTGAAAATATCTCATTGACCTCAGTCTTCTTTTCCAAAAGAATAAACAGCCTCTAAGCTGGGCTGAATGTCCAGGTGCTCACACCTTGTTAGAGTTACTGCAGGATGAGCATCCTAGCACTCTTGGTGTTATGTTCCTATATAAATTAAAGATCTATAAAATTTAGGGAGGAAAAACAACTCTGGAACTCTGAGTTAGAAAAAGCGTATAAAAGAGTATCTCTTTTTTTTCTTTGTAAATTTTAATTGTTTTCTAAACCCTCAATTTTTCACTGAGTAGATTCAAGCTGCCACTTTGCAAATAAGCTGGTTTTGAATGTGAAATTTCAATTTTCATTTTATAGTGTCATATCTTGATTTTTAGCAACTTCTTATGAAACTTACTAGGATAATCTCTAAACAATTGTTTTAATGGATCTCTCTCAACCTGTTCCACTTATATTTAGTTCTCAATTATGATTGTGAAACAAACTGATCATAAAATATTTGAATTCCAATGATAGATTATGAAGTAAAAAGTAAATTTCTATTTACATTATAATGTGAATTAATGTGTATATTTACATAGCTATATTACTGATTTGAGGTCAGTCTGCAATATATTCTTTAAATCTGCAGTACATTTTTTAACATCATACTTCAAGACTTAGACATCCTCTGTCAAGAGAATCAAATTTCTGTCAACAAAAATTGGATGTTTCTTGAGTATATTGATTTAGAACTAGTAAAGAAACAAGGGTAACGAACAAAGGAAATTCAAAGCAAAGACACAGAAATAAAAAGTATTTCTCATTCTGTCTTGCTTTTTTTTCTGAAAAAAGTCAAGCACAAATACAAATTTCACAGATTTTTAGTTTTTAAATTATATTTACTAGATCATATTTGAGAAAAATGGAAGAATATCAAGAAAAGGTACAATGTAATTATTAGTCTTTTGTGCAGCAATGAATTTGGCTACACTTATAACATTTGTTTTGTATTACACTGGAATTAGAAAGCATTTTACCTTTATGCATTCATTCCAAGAGCTTAAAAAATGCTTTGGCACAATTTATTTGTTTATAGTAAGTAGAATCAGGAAGACATCAGCAATATACAATCTTAACAGTAATTGTGCATATAGTATTTTAGTGATTTTTATGCCTGCTTATTTTCTAAAATCCTTACATTTTATAAATCAAAAACCTTCATAGTGTCACTACAAGTTAATTTATAATTGATTATTTATATTGAATAAAGTACCAGATCCACATTTACTATTAGTCTACGTAGATTAACCTTATCTAACTGAACTTTTCTATCTATAATCTACAATATCTACACTATTCCAACTTTTTAAATAGCATTTTTAATGGAAGAACTTCTGTTTTATAAAGCATATAAAGCCAAAAACCATTACAATTTCTATGCATTATATGGTGTTCAGTGATGTCATTTTTGATATTTTGCATGTTCTAGGTGCTCTTTCATATCTGTGTAGTGTTCATGTGGAATTGTCAACCATTGCTACTGTCACTTATTGCAGTTAAGCTGGAGAATGGTGCTTCAAGGCTGTGCCAGTCAACATTTGTATGTGGGACTTGAGAAAATATGTACTTTGTTGTTTAATATTTTGAGCCAGAACTTAATGGCTTCTACAGAAGGAAATATTGTAGTTGTCAAGTGGTGCCAAACTTGAATGTCTTGATTTATCTGTGTCATTCCAGACTAGGTCAGCTTTTTTTCCAACTTTGCTAATTGTTTGTAAAAAGAGAAAGAAAGTGCAAAGTCTGAACTCTTCCGGTACTCCTATCCCTTGTATCTTTGCTCCTTTTTTCTTCCTTTAGACACTTGTGCACCTTACAGAAAAACCCACTAGAGGAGTTGGGGATTTAGCTCAGTGGAAGAACACTTGCCTGGCAAGTGCAAGACCTTGAGTTTGGTCCTCAGCTCTGGAAAAAAAAGAAAAGAAAAACCCACTAAAATGACCAGGGGAGGGGGCATCATAATTTTCCCATATCTAACTAGATCAGTTTAGGTTGAAGTGGGTATCAAATAACTGTGGGATACATAGATTAATTTAGTTGGCTATCATGGCTTGTTGTTTTGAGTTGTATTTAACAAGAATATTTAGTGATCACAGTCTGCTTTTGAGAGACCACTGATTTTGCATTCTATATCTGTATAGACTTCCTGAGTTGCTTATTGGCGACCTGTTTGGTAAAAATCCTGGTAGTTTTCATTGTGGGCCTGAACAGCTCCAAACTATGTTTTAACAGATGAACTCCACTGTTAAAGTTCAACATGGGAGAAATATCATTTTACTTATTAAAAATAAGGAAAAACTATCAAAATACTAAGGCTACTTCCTGGGGGGGGGGGATTTTTTACCTTTCTATTGTTACTATAAAGGTGATATATGAAGTGGTTACAATTACGTAAGTCAGGTAATGAGTACATTTCTTTTTGGACAACATTACCCAAGAAGGCTGCTATAGCACCATTCCAAAATGCCTCACTTAGTGCAAGGTTTTCTATCAGTTCAGTGGGTTTATAATTACAAGGGTCCTTTAATGAAGGGGTGATCTTCTGAATTATATAGAGGCTTTGTGTGACTGTCAGAGACATAGCGACAGCTATCGCTCTATTTGGATACATTGCTGCTGAAATTACTGATTTAATTCTAAGAATATAAAATTAATTCATCAAGCCTCCACACACAGTTCTTTGCTTAAAAGAAAGGCAGATTTTAACTATGAGCTTTTCCTCCAGAATATGCTTTAAACATTTACCCATCAATGAGGTGATAAAGCAATAAAAAGAAATTCAATTATGTATGATTTAAAGAAGGGCTGCCTTTGTCTATTGGCCTCCAGGGTCACACAAAAGCATTTGTTGATTACTGCATAAGAAGTTTGCAAGCAAAGCCTTTACCAAGAATTTCTTTTATATTTTGGACGCCAAAGATTGTGACATAATATAGCCTGATGAGTACCAGTTTCTTGTAGATAGCAACAGGCACACGTGTTTAAATCTTGCTCTTGGATTTTCTCCCTCCTTTGAGTCTTCTCTATATTTTGTATATCTCTTTGTCCTGAGGCTTTTATGCCTAAGGCAATTTTTATCAAAATACATATATATATATATTTATTAGGTTTCTAATTTATAGCGTTTCCATCTCCCCTGCCCCACTTCACGACTAAACATTCTCACTGCTAAAGACAGTTTTTCCAGAATAGCCTCCTGATGAGTAATGGAGTAAGTAACAGTTTGTACATTTTACATTATAATATGAAAATAGAACTATAATGCCATTGCCTGAAAGCTAGTGAGACAGTGGATACTTAATTGTGTGTGTGTGTGCACACGCACCTGTGCGCATGTGTACGCATATGCATGCTAACATACATGCCAATACCTAGGTTTAAACTCAGGGCCTCTTGCCCTCACTTGACTTTTTGTGTTCACAGCTCGTGCTCTACCACTTGAGCCACAATTCTACTTCTGATTTTTACTGGTAACTGGAGATAAGAATTGAGGATTTGTCTGCCCTAGCTGGTTTCAAACTGTGATTCTCAGATCTCAATCTCCTGAGTAGTTAGGATTTATAGGCATAAGCCACTGGGGCCTACTGTGGATGAATTTCTTCTAATTTAACAGAATCACTCTGTGATTCATCTCTGTTAAAATGAAGGCGCTGCATGGTTTTGCAAAATAAATGCTGCATTCACCAATATGTTTAAGGTTCCTTTTAACTTTCACTTAGAAGTTAGTTGGGAACAAAAAGACAGGTTTATCATTTTAAGAGCAGACATATGTTTAGAAATATAACCACAGTTAATATTTAGAAAAACCTATGAGAAAAGATAGCTTGTACTGTATGTACTGTACTGTTCTTTGAGAGTACATTTGCTTTTCCCTAATTTGATGGAATGTCTTTTTTCTGTGTATTTTCTGATCTCTTGGCCTCTAACTGGGTTATGTGGAAGAAAGCACTTATGTGTCAGTTTCACTGAAATCATATTGAAAACTTTTTAAGCTGCTACATTGTGAAAGGAAGAGGAGAAAGGTGAATTGAACTGGAGGGAAATATTGTTAATGTATTAAGACATGTGGCTTTGGTGCTCTTGGTCAGCTAACCCTCTGCCAGTTGACACTTGTAACAATATGAACCTTTTTTTTGTTGTTAATAAAAGTATATAGTACTGTTTTCTTTTTCTTTTTTCTTTTGCTTCTCACTGATCTTTTACACTAAGATGTGTTCATTTGTATCAGCTCATTGTTTTTGCTTCATATTTGTCTGTGTGCTTGTATTCTAAATAAAGTTCTAGTTTTGTGTCCCAGTAGTCTATTCCATTGTATGTATAACGTTTGCCTCTGATGTACTGTAATTATTGTTCTTAATATTTGTTGGTACACCTACCATTTATGGAAATAAGAAAAGCAGTCCAATAAAATCAGCTAATGTGTGTCAATAATGTCTCTAAATTGAGTGCATGCTTTAGTCACAGTATTTTGTCTGTATTTGAGTATGATGACCAGTCTTTGTTCACTTAATAAATTGTTTTCTGTAAAGCTGGCTAATTTTTGTAACTCCAATAAGCTATTTATAAGACAAATTGAACCACATTATGAAAGAAAAAAAATCTATTCACCTGGACTTTTGAGTAATCCCAGTATATAGTTATTGTACTGAGCTACACAGGTACAGGGATACTTCTAGCCTCTGATGAGGGGGAGAAGTAAGCATTTGTGCGCATGTAGAGTCTTGCAGCTGTTAAGAATTGATGGCTGATTTAGGCTTCTTAGAGCCCCAGGCTGAAAACTCTGTTTATGGAGCAGAAATCACTGCCATACATAGTAAACTGGGTATCTTGTCTTTCTCTCTGTAGAGCTCTGCTGGCTATTTTTTCTTCATCTCCAGTATTCTTGTCAGCTGCTTTTTAAAGTAGGTACAAAGTTATGCCAAACTAAGGAGATGTTAGATAGTAGACTTACTTTTAGAAAAAAAAAATCTTTATTCAGATATAATTCTCCATGTGTCATCTTGCATTTGGCATGTAGGGCATTGTTCTTCAAGCAGAATAGGAATAGCTCCTCAATTATGGCTAGGTTGGCTAACTTTAGGCAATTTGTTGTTTTATAAAAGTAATTTATGTTGTATTGAAAATGCAGAAGAATTACTATATTTTCAGTAAAGAACTCATCATTAAACACACTTGCAAGTTATACATTTAAAATGTGGGGCTGGCAATGTGACTTAGTTGTAGAATGCTTGCTTAACATTCGTGAAGCCCTGGGTTCAATTCCTCATAAATAGAAAAAGCTGGAATTGGTGCTGTGGCTCAAGTGGTAGAGTGCTAGCCTTGAGCACAAAGAAGCTTCGGGACAGTGCCTAGGCCCTGAATTTAAGCCCCAGTACTGACAAAAAAAAAAAAAGTTGGACTGGGAAGGTGGCTCAGTGGTTAAAGCGCTTGCCTTGCATGCCTGAGGCCCTGGGTTCGATTCCTCAGCACCACATAAGCAAAAAAAAACAAGCCGGAAGTGGCGCTGTGGCTCAAGTGGTAGAGCGCTAGCCTTGAGCTGAAGAGCTGAGGGACAGCACCCAGGCCCAGAGTTCAGGACCCATGACCGGACCAAAAAAAAAAAAAAAAATGTGATTGGTGGCAGGGAATATGGCTTAGTGGTAGAGTGCTTACCTAGCATGCATGAAGCCCTGGGTTTGATTCCACAGTACCACATATGCAGAGAAAGCTGGAATTGGTACTGTGGCTCAAGTGGTAGAATGAACCAAAGCAGCTCAGGGACAGTGCCCAGGCCCTGAGTTCAAGTCCCAGGACTGGCAAAAAATAAATAAAAATGTGGTTGATATTACTTCTTTGCTAAGAAAAGAATATGACAGTTCAACTTGAGGAGTATTTACCTACAAGTCAGAAAATGTTTATTCTAAAGTTTTATTTTAAAGTTATTCATCATGAAGATTTGGGGAGTTAAAATGAATATATATAAAATACTTAATGTTGTTGATTTATCATCTCAAAAAATAATTTAAAAAGTAAACTGAATTTTGTGGAAAACAACTGTGATCCTCAGATCTCAGCCTCCTGAGTAGATAAAATTATGAGTGTGAGCCACCACTGTCTGGCTCTAGATTAGAACTTTTAACATTTTGGTGTTTTATTTTGGAGTTTCTCCACCCATAAATAATATTCAAAAATTGTCATTAAATTATATCTTCTTGGGCTGGGAAGGTGGCTCAGTGGTAGAGCGCTTGCCTTGCATGCATGAGGCCCTGGGTTCGATTCCTCAGCACCACGTAAGCAAAAAGAAAAAAGCCAGAAGTGGCTCTGTGGCTCAAGTGGTAGAGTGCTAGCCTTGAGCTGAAGAGCTGAGGGACAGCGCCCAGGCCCATAGTTCAGGCCCCATGACTGGATCAAAAAAAAAAACAAAAAAACAAATAAATTATATCTTCTTTTTTTTTATGGGTCCAGTCGTGGAATCGAACCGAGGGCCTCAGGCATGCAAGGCAAGCGCTCTACCACTGAGCCACCTTCCCAGCCCTCATTAAATTATATCTTGTACGTTTGTAAGTGATCTCTAATATTTGAAAATGGGTTGTTGCTACATAATATTCCATTGCACAAATGTGCCAAGACCTATTTTACTTTTGATGGATTGAATTTGTTTACAGTTCTTACTTTAAATTTTTTTTTTTTTTTTGGTCAGTTGTGGGGCTTGAACTTTGGGCCAAGATGCTGTTCCTCAGCTCTTCATCTCAAGGCTAGTTGCTCTACCACTTGAACCACAGTGCCACTTCCAGCCTTTTCTGTTTATGTGGTGCTAAGGAATGGAACCCAAGGCCTCATGCATGCAAGGCAAGCGCTCTACCACTGAGCCACCTTCCCAGCCAGTCCATGAAATTCTTATTTCCAGTTAACCAACAAGAAAGCCAAAAATGGAGCTGTGGCTCAAGTTACCAGTAGAGTGCTTGTCTTGAGCACAGATGGTCAGGAACAGTGTCCAGGCCCTGAGTTCAAACCCCAGGGCTGCCCCCACCAAAAAGTTTACTGTTAAAAAAAAACTCTTTGCACATACATTTCTTTTATAATCGCTAATGTAATTCTTAGGATAAATTCCCAGAAGAGGGAATTTTAGGCCAAATTATAAGAACATTTGATTTTTTTTTCCATAGCCAAAGTCCTAGTGATTTTTTAAATATCATTCAAATATAAAATGTTCATCCTTACTGTAAAACTGAAAGTCTCATGAAGCTAAGGTGATATTTAGAAATATAGTCATAAATAGATGGTTTGAATCTTATTTTTCTCATAAGAACTGTAATCATGTTGTGCTATTTTCTTAGAATGAGTTTTCTTTTTAACCTAGATATATACTGTGAACTTATTTTCATGTTAACATGTAGAAGAGTAGCATAATTTGTAATAATGCATAAAAATTTGTGTACTCAATCATTACTAATGGATTTTTTGGTGGACATCTTTATTTTTGTATACTTATGTATTTTTTCATTTAGCTAATACTTGCCCACCAGAAAAGTCAGAAGTAAAGCTATCACTCATATAGTATAGTGCTACCATTGAGCATAAAAGCTAAGGGATGGGGCTGGGAAGGGGGCTCAGTGGTAGAGCACTTGCCTTGCATGCATGAGGCCCTGGGTTTGATTCCTCAGCACCACATAAGCAAAAAGAAAAAAGCCAGAAGAGGCACTGAGTTCAAGCCCCAAGAACAGCACTGAAAAAAAAAAAAAGTTGGGCTGGTGTGGACAGATGTGTCAGACCTCTTTTTTTTCTTTCTTTTTAAACTATTTTTGCTAGTCTGATACATAATACATAGATTTCATTTTAATGGTAATATCTGGCTTATTAATGTGTTTCATTACTTATATTTCTTTTGTGAATAATTGCTTATTATTTCCTGAGATAATCATCTTTTCTTCATTGATTTGTAGAATCTTTTCATAAGTCCTTTGTCATTATGTTTTCTAAGTATTTTATCTAGTTCTGTATATTGACTTTAAAATCTTCAATGCAGAAATTTTTTAATGTTTTAGTTATCTGATCTGTTCATCTATTTCTTATAGCTTCTAGACTGTGTCATGCTGAGAAAGGCCTTTCCTCGCTCCCAAAGTCATGAAAAATCATTATCTTTATAGAAACAATTTTTTAAGCCATTTAGAAATTGAGGGTAGAGGACTTAGGAAATAGAAACCTAAATTTGCTTTTGTTGTTGCTTTTTCAGTGTATTGGTTCAAACTAATGAAGAGCCTGTCCTTTCCCCAACAGTTTGAATTAGTCTTGATTATATACTCAATTTGCATATTTACATAACCAAGCTCTCTGATGTAGCACTGATTGGCCTGTTTCTTTACCAGTAATCTATAGTTTAAACTATTAGTCTTAGGATACATTTTCATATCTTTTAGGACAAAAATCTTAATTATTAGTTTCATAATCATCTTTTTAATACATAGACTCCTTTAAACTTTGAACCTGCCTGATAAGTAACAACAAAAGGGAGTAAACTAAAATTATAGTGAATTTAGAACTTCTTGAATATCTCTAGGTACATGGTATTATAATTCTTATTGGGAAAAATATAATTTTAATGGTTTTGAGGCAAGTTTTCTTACTGAATTGTACTGGATAATGAACAGTCATTGAAAGTATAGCTTTGTTAATGTTCATAAAGCAAACATATTGCTATATTACCACCTAAGGTAAGACAGAATTATCTGAACCCCAGAAGCTTTCCTCATGTGCTTTCCCTGTTGTTATATCCCTAAGACAACCACTACACTAACCTTTATACTCAAGTAATTTTGTAGTTTTAAATTGCTTGTGTAATTCATTTTTATGAACCTAGCTTGCCTTTTTACTTCTTGATGCCTTGTTTTTGTTGTTGTAGTTGCTTGGTCATAGGGCTTGAACTCAGAGCCTGGGTGCTGTCCCTGTGCTTTTTTGGGCAAGGCACCACTTTGAGCCACAGCTCCACTTCAGGTTTTCAGTTGGTTAATTGGAGAGGAGTCTCACAGAATCTGGGCGCTGGTTGTTCATGCCTGTAATCCTAGCTACTCAAGAGGATGAGATCTAAGGATCATAGTTCGAAGACAGCCTGGGCAAGAAAAAAATCTGTGACTCTCATCTCTAATTAACCACCAGAAAACTGGAAATGACACTGTGGCTCACAGTGGTAGAGCACTAGCACAGAAGCTCAGGGAGAGAGCCCAGGCCCTGAGTTCAAGTCCTCAAACAACCAAAAAAAAAAAAAAAAGTCGACTTTCCTGCCACGGCTGGCTTCAAACCATGATCCTCAGGTCTCAATCTCCTGAGTAGATAGGATTACAGGCATGAGCCACCAGCACCCAGCTCTTGAGTTTTTAGTTTTGTTTTTTAATAGAAATACATGCCTTTTTTTTTTTGTCAGTCCTGGGGCTTGAACTCTGGGCTGGGTGCTGTCCCTCAGCTCTTCAGCTCAAGGCTAGTACTCTACCACTTGAGCCACAGCACTACTTCTGTGTTTCTGAGTGGTTTATTAGAGATAAGAGTCTCACAGACTTTTCCTGCACGGGTTGGCTTTGAACTGTGATTCTCAGATCTCAGCTTCCTAAGTAGCT
This sequence comes from Dipodomys spectabilis, assembly GCF_019054845.1. NCBI lineage: Eukaryota > Metazoa > Chordata > Mammalia > Rodentia > Heteromyidae > Dipodomys > Dipodomys spectabilis. Next base: position 21,105,183 of record NW_024870683.1, read on the forward strand.
AGGATTACAGGCATGAGCCACCAGTGCCTGGTTCATGCTTTGCGTTTTAATGAAACTGATTTTATCAATGTTTTATTTATGTAGTAGTGATTTTAATGCCATTTAAAAATATTTAGGTGATCTCTTCTAATCCTTTTAAGTTTTATTTTGCCATTCAAATTTAGTTCACAGGTCATTTACATTTTTGTTGTTATTGTTTATAAGGTAGGGATTCAGTTTTCTCTTACTGTTGTAATGATTTTTGTAATTGTATTTCATTCTTGTAGTGTGTGTGTGTGTATATATGTGTGTGTGTACCAGGCCTGGGGTTTGAACTCAGGGCTTGGCACTGTCCCTGAGCTTTTGTGCTCAAGGCTAGTACTCTGCCACTTTGAGCCATAGCTGCACTTCTGGTTTTCTGGTAGTTAATTGGAGATAAGAGTCTCAACAGCCTTTCCTGCTGGGTGTGGCTTTGAACCACAATTCTCAGATCTCAGCCTCCTAAGTAACTAAAGTTAAAGGCATGAGCCAATAGCATCCCACTAGTTCTTGTAATTTTATGAGAAAGTTATGTTATCACTTTTTTTAACTAGCAGAGTCTTATAGATTTGACATTTTTCTTAAATGCTAAAAAAATTTACTGATGAAATCCATTTGCATCTGTTGGTTTTTTGATGGGCTTTTTAATTATACTCAGTTTCTTTTATGTATAAAGAACTATTCAAATTTTATATTTTTATTTGTTAAAGCTTTGGACTTTCTAGATATTTGTACATTTCATCCAAATTTTCAGATTTATTGGCATCAAGATATTCATAATATCTTATGCGGTGTCTTAAGCTATCTGTATGATCTGTAGTGATAATCCTCCTTTCATTTTTATATATTTCCCCTTTTTTTTTTTTTTTTGCCAGTCCTGAGGCTTGAAGTCAGGGCCTGGACACTATCCCTGAGATTCTTTGTGCTCAAGGCTAATGCTCTACCACTTAACCCACAGCGCCACTTCTGGCTTTTTCTGAGTAGTTTATTGCAGATAGGAATCTCAGACTTTTCTGCCTGAGCTGGCTTTGAACCGAGAACCTCAGGTCTTTGCATCCTGAGTAGCTAGGATTACAGGCATGAGCCACCAGTGCCTGGCTGCTTTTCTCTTTTTTAATCTTTACAGTTTTCAAATTTCATCTTTTTAAATTTTCATGTAGCATTACTTTTCTAAAAATTTATATATGTCCTTCCTGTTCACTGACTTTTGTTATTATTTCCTTTCTCGTACTTTCTGAGTATACTTATGTTTGTTGTTTTTTTTTTTGTAATAATCTTAGTGATATTCAACCATACTTCTCAATCTATTTAATGCTATTATCTTTTGTTTAGAGATACAATTAACAGCATCTTAGATCATTGATATGTTTGTTGTCATTCAGTTTGAAATATAATCCCATAGATTTTCCCCCTTTCTTCAGAAGTAAATTATTCATTATATGTAAATATATACTTTTGCTTATGTATTTATATTTTATATGCATATTTAAGTTTTCCAATATCTTTTTTTCCTATTTCTTCCTTTACAGTGATGTTTACTCTTTTTTAAAAGATTAATTCTGCTTTTGTATCATTCTAATAATATGTTTGTGATTTTTTGTTTATTTCCTGAATGAACTAATAGTGGTAGGGAGATGTGAATAGGGAATGTAGTATAAGGCTTGTGACTTTCATGCCTTTGATTTTCCCTGACTTGCAGGTCATATTAATTTGTGTGCTCACCCTTTAAAATTGAGGTCTAGATTATTATTGTTGGTAGCTGATTAGAAGTTCTTATTTGAGACATTTGGGCTGAGCCTACTTCTGCAGGTAATAGTTGACCACAGTACTGTTCAGGTGAGCTTCACCCAGCCTTCATCAGTCACTGAAGAAGTGTTCATAAAGAGGTTTGATTTCAAGGCACTCACTGGATGCAAGCTGGGATGTGGAGAACTCAGTTGTAGATAGAAGGAAAAAAAGTGTTATGTGAGATACATGTGCATTCAGGGTATTCTTTGTTACTTTTCTTTTGTCTTAGGGGTCCATTTGAACTTCCAGAGTTACCTGGGGCAATACTCACTTTTCTCTGTGACCTTAGACGTAGCCTTCTGCAGCAGATTCTCCTCACGTCACACAACTGTGTGCTACCATCTGTGCTAGTGGAAAATGTTCTAAGGTCATATCTGGCAGTCCTTAGATACACCATATCCTGTGGTCCATTCCCACTCCCAGCTCTTCCTACCTTGGAAGCACTCTCAAGTTTTTCCTTAATAGTTCCCCTTTTTCCTTTAGTCAGTGTATTTCTCCAGCAATATAATCTCCTAAAAGTTTCCTCAACAGCATATCATGGCAATTTCTACTGCCAAGATTTTTTCAAGCCGTGTGTTAATACGTAAATGTAATTTAATATGAATTCTAACTATGAAAGAACAATATAGTTGTTTTCACACAATTCCTTTCTCTTTGTGTATGCACATAAGCATTCTTTATACAACTATCGATTTGGATTTTGGCTTCCATTTTTCATGTACAGTCCCTGTTTCTGATAAAAAATGAAGCAAGTGAAAGTATTTAAACACTGTGTAGTTGTTTAGTGTTACAATTAAACTTAAATCATCTTGTGTGAAACTGTAGTTGTTAGAATGAGTCAGACTTAGTTGTCCAAAGTGAAGGTTAATTTGAGAAAGTTTGGAGAACAAGATATTTTCTTTTTTTTTTTTTTTTTTGGGTCCGGTCGGGGGGCCTGAACTCTGGGCCTGAGCGCTGTCCCTCAGCTCTTCAGCTCAAGGTTAGTGCTCTACCACTTGAGCCACAGCGCCACTTCCAGCTTTTTTCTTTTTGCTTATGTGGTGCTGAGGAATCGAACCCAGGGCCTCGAGCATGCAAGGCAAGCGCTCTACCACTGAGCCACCTTCCCAGCCCCGAACAAGATATTTTCTTAAGCACAAATAGATAATAATATCTAACTTGTATCAACTGGGAATTTTACCCTATAGTACCTGATCCCTATGTTGTAGTATCCAGAGCAGAGTCAACCCCAGTCCAAGTCCTGACTTTGCCTTTTCCAAACACTATGGCTTCAGTAGCCCAGGGATTTGCACCGAGGAGACCTCACTAAATACTGCCTGAGTCAATGTATGAAGTTACTTAAATGTATAAGGTTCAGTTTCCTTGTCTATAAAATAGGCTTTATAAGCCTAGCACTAGTGGCTCATACATGTAATCCTATAAGGTCAGTAGTTCAAGACTAGCCTGGGCAGGAAAGTTGGTGAAACTCTTTATCTCCAAATTAACCACCAGAAAACTGGAAGTGGGACTGTGGCTCAAAGTGGTAGAACACAAGCCTTGCGCAAAAAAGCTCAAGGACAGCACCCAGGCCCTGAACTGAAGCCCTATGACTGACAAAAATAAAAATGAAAGACAAAATTATGTGTTCCACTATAGATTATAGTTAATTTATGTAAAGCTTCTTGGCACATACCAGGCATTCAATTAGTGATTGGTATGATAATAAGTTTTATATAAAATTCTTTCATTAATATCAAGCAAGTTCTCCAAATAGTAGTTAACAAAGTTAATGGATGAGGAGGGTAAGAGGAATATGTCTACATAACTCAGATGCTTCAGAGAATGATTCCCCCATTATTTACTCCACTAGTAATAGGAAATCTGGGTAAATTAAAGCATATGTGTGTATGTGCATTCCAAAGTGTGAACCCAGACTCAGGATGTGTATCAAGGGCATAGGCATTGTCCTCTGGACATACAAACCAATTGAAGAGAGAGATCTAACACAGTCCTCAGGAAGAGTAAGGAAATTGTGAAGCATACTCTAAAGGGGAGACTGTAGAGGTTGAATTACTAAGCAGAAAGATTAGAGATAAGTGAATCTGGAACTAAACAAACAAACAAAAAAAGACAGTATGCTGTCTAGCACAAGGACAAAGCGAACATTATTCAGGATGTGAGTAGGAGCCCTATATGCAGAGACTACTGGATTCGTTCATAGGAGACTGGTGTTTGGTATAGAGAAACCCCTCAGAGGGAGCACAAATGGACAGGTAAAGTGAAAGTGACTTGCAGGTCATCATGAAATGGCATGTAGTATTTATTTTGCTATTTCTCAGAAGCCTAGTCCATTTCTGTTTGAGTATGTATTCCAGAGATTATCAGAATATTAAAGTATAGGCTGGCAGTGTTTTCACGTTGAGGTGGTCTACATTGATTTTTTTCTTTTCTATCAAACATGAAAGATTTGGGGTAAAATTAGGTTTGGATTCAACAGATCACAGAGCACAAAGAAATACTAAAGTGTAAGCACTGGCTATGAATGGTTTGGTTTTTGGTAGTTTAGAATATGCTCCCTTTCCCTGTCACTTGACTGTCCATTTTGATTGGAAACTAGTTGACAAGTCATACAGAGCAAATTATCTGTCTTTATTAATTTCTGAAAAGAATTAAGCAAACGTGCTAACACCATTAGCTTCAAGGCTGATGATGGTGGCACACCAGTCATTTTGAGACTGTATATTACAGATGACAACTCTTCTCTGTACTAAGGTCATTTTTTCCTTCTCTTTCTTTCTCTTTCCTCCATCTGTACTTCCCCCTCTTATCCTTCATCTTCCATTTAATTGTGTTGTTCCCTCTGGTGAAAACTTAAAATATAACTTTTTCCAGCATCAACTTTCCTCCTATTATTGAAATGCTTGTGTTAGTATATGTGGTAAAATAATTGGGATTAAGTGAAAGATTACTGCATCAGTTCCCTTTTTTCCTGCTTTATTATATATAGAGAGAATTCATATATATTTGATAGAAAATATCTTTTAGTAGGCTTTGTGATTTAACATGATCCCAAGCTGTAATTCTCCAAAAGAGGGAATGGAAAATCATTTTAATGCTTTTATTGTTTTTGTTTCTAGCTTATTCTACTAAGCTCAACAAATTTCCTGTATTTAATATTAACGATGAATTGAATGATCTGTGTACCAGTGCAGTAAGCCCAAACACCACCAAAGCCACACGGTATGCCTTGAATGTGTGGCGATATTGGTGCATGACCAACGGGCTCAAAGATCACACAGACATCACCAAGGTAAGGGATCCTGGGTTTATTTCTTCCTTCTGCCAACTTCACTGACCTTTCTGGTGCCTGACACTATGCTAAGCATTGTAGGAAACAGAACAGTTGCTTTCTGACTGGGGAGACGGAAAGAACAATTGTAACGCAAAGAAAAATGTCTACAGTACAAAAGCAGACTTTAGAAAGTTTATAGACCAGAATTATTTATAGACCAGAAATATTCAGAGAGTTACATTTCATTTTGATGATACTAGAGAGAGATTTAATCTTTAAGCCATATTTTGATGGAGAGGTAGGATTTCAGTAGAATTCGATGAGGACAGCAGACTTTAAGACTGTATGATATGGGGAAGAGTAACATTTCAAGGAAAAGAACTACTTACAACTGAGAGTGTGTATAAGGAGACTATAAACCAGATTTTTATAATTTTTCCCTGCTAAAGTAAGAGTCTTAGAAACTTGGGAAATCACTGAAGTTTCCTGCTTTTGCTTCAAGCATCTTAATGTTAGGCAAAAGAGAGGAACCATGAAAGTTTGTTTGTTTGCTTTTTTTTTTTTTTTTTTTTTGAGCAGGAAGGATAAAAATGATATTTCTGGGAAAAAAGTGAACGAACAAAAAGTTATTTAATATCTTTGGTCTTCATTTTCTACCTTTGAAAAGTGAGCTCACCAGGCGCCAGTGGCTCACACCTGTAATCCTAGCTACTCAGGAGGCTGAGATCTTAGGATAGTGGTTCAAAGCCAGCCCGGGCAGGAAAGACCGTGAGACTCCTATCTCCAATAAACCACTAGAAAACTGGAAGTGGCGCTGTAGCTTAAGTGGTAGAGCGCTAGCCTTGAGCTGAAGAGCTGAGGGACAGCGCCCAGGCCGAGTTCAAACCCCATGACTGACCAAAAAAAAAAAAAAAGTGAGCTCTTAAGATCTCTCTAGTGGCTGGGAAGGTGGCTCAGTGGTAAAGCGCTTGCTTTGCATGCATGAAGCCCTGAGTTCGATTCCTCAGCACCACATAAGCAGAAAAAGCCCAAAGTGGCTCTATGGCTCAAGTGATAGGGTGCTAGCCCTGAGCTGAAGAGCTGAGGGACAGTGTCTAGGCCCAGAGTTAAAGCCCCATGACCGACAAAAAAATTTTTTTAAAAACTGAAAAAAAAAAAAGATATCTTCTAACTTGAAATACTTGAGATTTGTAAATGGTAGGAAAAATTTTTTGAAACATTATAGAGACAGAATTAAAGGATAATGTGTTTTGATTTACACATACTGAGTATAAGCAGAATCAGAATTCAGTTTCCCGAACAGTTACAATTATAGGTGTGAACCACCAGCACCCAGCTCCATTTTCTATTTATTAAAAAAAAAAGCTGGAATTTTGATAGGGTTTTTTAATCTGTAGGAAATGTGGGCCATTATTACCATTTTAGCATTAGTAGGTCTTTCAGTCCATGAACAAAAATTGTGTTTTTGTTTTCTGTTTGAAGCAGTAAGGTAAAAAGTAATGTTTTCCTAAAGCTGAGTAGTTGGCTCAAGAGGTAAGGTGCCTACCTAGCAAGTGCAAGATCCTGAATTCAAACCTCAGTACCACAGACACACACACAGACACACACACACACACAATACCTGCTTCAGAGTTAAGCATGGAGAGACATTTCTGTAATCCCAGCACTGAGATGATAGAGGCAGGAGGACTCCGAGTTCAAGGCAAAGTTGGACTGCTTAGAAAAACCCTATCTAGGGCTGGGAAGGTGGCTTGGTGGTAGAGTGCTTGCCTAGCATGCTTGAGACCCTGGGTTCGATTCCTTAGCACCACATAAGCAAAAAGAAAAAAGCCGGAAGTGGCGCTGTGGTTCAAGTGGTAGAGTGCTAGCCTTGAGCTGAAGAGCTGAGGGACAGCGCCCAGGCCCAGAGTTCAGGCCCCACGACCAGACCCCCCCCAAAAAAAGAAAAAGAAAAACCCTATCTAGCTGAGCACTGGTGGCTCACACCTAAAATTCTGAGAATTGTGGTTCAAAGCCAGCCCAGGCAGGAAAGGCCGTGAAAGTTTTATCTCCAATAAACCACCAGAAAACCAGAAGTGGCGCTGTGGTTCAAGTGGTAGAGCACTAGCCTTGAACTGAATTGCTGAGGAATAGCACTCAGGCCCAGAGTTCAAGCCCATGGCTGACAAAAAATAAATGAAAGCAAGAAAGCAGGAAAGCAAGAAAGAAAGACTGTTTATCTTAAAAAAAAAAAAAAAGCCAAAACTGCTTAGCACCATTTATGTAGAAACTGTGGTGCTCCTGCAAGCCATGTGGTTATTAGAGCAACCATCACATCAAATATAATGGATAACCTCTTGGTGAATGGTTTGGGTAAAGCATGGGCCAATCAAAGCCTTCTTCAAGTTTTTTTTCCTACAAACAACAAAAAAAGAGTTGATCTCATACTAATGCCTGAAGATATAAACCTTAAGGAATGCTGTGTTTGCAGCTCTGTGGAGACAGCCAGTCTGTACACAGATGAGACTTAGCAGGAGTCCTGCTGGCCTAGAGTCTCCTATTTCTAATATCCCTTTGTACCCAGGCTTGTTCAAGTTTCTTGCAACCAAGAGTCCTAATTATATGAAGAGAGGTTACCCTGAGAAGTCAAGAGTTGCAGGTGATACTGTACATACCCAAGCCAGCTGAGTTTGAGTATAATGGTTGTTGAAAATTGTTTTAATTGCTTATTTTGATTCTTATATTTTGGGTACAACTACCCTAGGTTTTCTAGTAGCGTATCAACTGAGTATGTTCCTCTTCCCTAGAGAAACAGATTACCAGTATTTTGTCTTTTTCCTTTATATGGGTAAACATACATACATATGTGTGCATGCATGGGTGTGACATGCAGTGGAGAGGTGGGGGGATTTCTTTCTTTTGGCTTACCTCCCTGCTGAAAACCTCCAGAACAGTATGGGGTAAGAACAGTGATACTCAATATGCTCATCCTGCCCCATAGATCCTAATATTTTCATTGTGGTTATCAATTTTGTAGTTCTCGCCTACAAAATACTTCTAACTTCTCTTTCTTGGAGCTATTCTGATCTTTTCATTGTTGCCACTTTTGGCAATATGTGCATTTGCTTTAAAGAAAGGTAATGTAAGTTAGGTCATACATATGCTCTAAGTATTCCCTAGGATAATCCCAGGATTGCTTATTATATACTTTCTTTCTTCCTTTCTTCTCTTTCTGTCAGCCTTCCTAGAAGTTTGTCAACTTTATAGATCTTTTCAAAGATGGCATTTTCTTTATCTGACCCAATTTTTATTTTTCCCACTTCACTGATTTATATATCTGTTTCTGTTGGCTTACTCTACTATTTTTGAATTTGGTTTGTCTAGTTTGTTGTGGTTGGGAATAAAATTTGCTAACAAAGTCATTCTATACTACATTATTGGAATGAATTAGCAGTATTTCATGCATTTTGATATATAATGTTTTAGCTTAGTTAATTTTTAATACGTTTTTATTGAAAAAATACTGTACAGAGGGGTGCAGTTACATGAGTACATGAGCAATATAAAGAGTACATTTCCTATCAAGCATTGTTACCTCCTCCTTTGTTTTTCCCCTACCATCCCTTCCCTCCTACCTCCACAACTACACTCCCCTGACTCCTGCCTAAATGGTAAAGTTCATTTTTCAACATAATGTCTTGTACATTTCATTGTTACAATGGATCAACCTGTATCCCTATTTAAGCATTTTGTTTTAGCTTAGTTCATTTTAAATCAGCAATTTGCTTTTATTTTTCTCTGACCTGAGGGCTATAGGAAAAGTAAATGTTAACTGTACAGTTTCTACACTGACCATTTTTATAGTGACTTTCTTTTTTTAAAAATGTTTATTATTATTATAAAGATAATGTGCAGAGAGGTTACAGTACAGCTACATATGGCAGGTAAAGAATACATTTTTTTTTTTTAATTTTTTCGGTCATGGGGCTTGAACTCTGGGCCTGGGTGCTGTCTCTCAGCTCTACCACTTGAACCACAGCGCCACTTCTGGCTTTTACTGTTACATGGTGCTGAGGAATTGAACCCAGGGTCTCATGCATGCAAAGCAAATACTCTACCACTGAGCCACCTTCCCAGCCCAAGAATACATTTCTTTTTAGACAATGTCACCCCTTCCTTGTACTCTCCCTATTGTGACTTTCTTCCTTTCTTTTCTTTTTGTCAGTAGTGGGGCTTGAACTCAGAGCCTAGACACTGTCCCTGAGCTCTTTTGACAAGGCTATTGCTGTACCACTTTGACCCATAGCTCCACTTCTGGCTTTTGAGTTAATTGGAGTTTAGAGCCTCACAGGAACTTTTCTGCCCTGCCTGGTCTTGAACCACAAGTCTCAGATCTCAGCCTCCTGAGTAGCTAGGATTACAGGCATGAACTGCCAGTGCTCAGCTTTTGTGACTCTTTCAGCCTGACCTAACTGGGCAAAACCTACTTTGCTATTTTTAAAGTACATCCTGAACACAAAGCAAAGCTTCCTTCTCTACCTATTATACTCATGTATAGAGCTCTGTCAATAGAGTCATTAAGTTTTTCTTTTTAACACATAATATTATTGAACCCCTATGGGTTATTAAGCTGATGATAATTTTAGGAGCTACTTGGAAGTTCAAGTGAAAATTCCAGGGTCATTAATTAGATGCAAGGTGGCCCAATCAGTTATCTTCTACTACAGCCCAGGCTTAATAATAGCAGGACCAGAAAGTGTGTGCAGATTGCAAGGAAATTAATGATGGGGTGATTCAGAGTTTAAGTTTATGGTTTAGGAATCTTTTAGTGAAAGAACTGAATTTTATTAAGGGAGAAGGAAACAATTGATTTGCAAGCAAAGAGAAGAAAGAACCTTTCAGAGAGAAATAGTGAAAATTACAAAAAGCTAATAAAGCTGAGCTCTAGTGGCTCAGGCCTATAATCCTAGCTACTTAGGAGGCTGAGATCTGAGGATTGTGGTTCAAAGCCACCAGTTAGGAAAGCCAGAAGTAGAGCTGTGGCTCAAGTGGTAAAGCACTAGGTTTGATCAGAAAAGCTGAGAGGCAGCACTCAGGCCGAGTTCAAGCCCCAGGACCAGCACACACACACACACACACACACACACACACACACACACACACACACACACACACACACACACACACACACACACACACACACACACACACACACACACACACACAGAGCCAATAATAACAGTAATTTATGTGTATGTGTGTGTGTATATATATGTATGAATTTGCAAAAACATGCGTATATATGTGTACAGTGGGTATGTGTCCACCAGTATTTACAAGTCCTTTATGCGCTTCAGCTCAAGGCAAGTGCTCTACCACTGGAGCCACAGCACCGCTTCCGGTTTTCTGGTGGTTTATTGGAGATAAGAGTTTCATGGACTTTCCTGCCCAGGCTGGCTTTGAACCATGATCCTCAGATCTCAGCCTCCTGAGTAGCTAGGATTACAGGCTTGAGCCACCAGCACCAGTCAGTAATACTTTTTAACATTACTTAAATCCTTTGGGAAGATATATCTATTCCTATGGCCTATTTCAGAGATGGAAACACTGAGGTTAAAAGACATTAGAGAGAACCAAGTGGAACCTAGATCTTCCAGCTTCACATTCACTATTCCTTCTGCTTTATGATGGTAAGGGCTCAATCTCCTAGAAGCCAAACATGTGCTATTGTAGTACAGTCTCTGGTGAGGAGTAGGAAGAAGAAGGAGGAGAGGTCTGGTTATTGGGGTGTCCTCAAATGTATAACCTCAGTGTTTGTCTCATTTGAGATCCCTGCAGTGAAGTTGAATGAGCTGCTTGAGAACTTTTATGTCACCGTCAAGAAGAGTGATGGCTCAGACTTCCTGGCTACCTCACTCCATGCCATTCGCCGAGGCCTGGACCGCATCCTGAAGAACGCAGGGGTGGGCTTCTCCATCACCAGCAGCACCTTCAGCTCATCTACCAAGAAGCTCAAGGAGAAGCTGTGGGTGCTGAGTAAGGCAGGGATGTCTGGTGCCCGCTCCCGCAATATTGTTTACTTTTCCCTTTCTGACGAGGAGGAGATGTGGCAGGCTGGATGTTTAGGAGATACCAGCCCGATCACTCTCCTGTCCACTGTAGTCAAGTACAACAGCCAGTACCTGAACATGCGGACACTGCAGGAGCATGCTGATCTCATGTACGGCGATATCGAGCTGCTCAAAGACCCACAAAACCAGCCCTACTTTGCTCGGACCGACAGTGTCAAGCGGGAATGCCGGAGCACTTCTACCCGAGTGTGTCATGGGAAAATCTACCATGAGCATTCCAGGGGACACAAACAGTGCCCTTACTGCCTCCTGTACAAGTACATGTACATCCATCGACCACCCACCCAAATGGAGGCCAAGTCCCCTTTCTACCTTACTGCCAGGAAGGAGGCCACAGACATGGGCAGTGTGTGGTATGAGGAGCAGAGGATGGGACTGCGGTCCCTTCGGGGGATTGTCCCCAATTTAGCCAAGAAAGTCAAGCTGGACAACTGTGAGAACTTCACCTTCGTCTCCTTTACTCAGGTCTCCAGGAGGCTTGGCTCCCACAGCTGCTGCCAGTGAACCCTCTCTCCATGGATCCAGGCCATTGCCCTGCTCCCCTCCCAGCAAGAGCTCCTCCAGGCTGCCAAAGCCAGGCTCAGCAGCAAGGCAGAGTCCTCCGGAGTCAGAAGCTGACCCTGGCGTGCCCTTTCCATTCCCTGAAGCCTGCTATTCCTCTAACTCGGAGTTTGTTGTTTTTCTTTTTGGGGTTTTTTTTTACATGAAAGGAGATGGATTTGAATAATTGGAATGTTTTGTCCAGGTGTGCTTCACCTTTGTTAAATCACAGAACCTTGATTCTATGAGAATTTATTTCTATCACTATTATCTATAAGAGTGAGGGAATTCATTTTATCTAGTGCCTTTTTAGCACAGGTTTTCTGCAAAAAGAGAAAGGAAACGGTTTCAGTAGTCATCAAAAAAAAAAATCCCAGTAGCCAGTAGCATTAGAATGTTTTGAGGACTATACGCTTTGTTGAGTTAACTCACAATAAAGAACTGGAGAGAGGAGAGAGACAGACGTGTTAGAGGAAATTGCACTGGACACTCCTGTACATTTTCTTGGTGGATAGCACGGTCCTGCAGGGCAGGACCTTGAGCCTCAGCCAGAGAGGCAGGCTCCTCACTTTAGCAGGAAGATCATCTCTGCTGTGAGTGGAGAGAATTTTATAAAAGAAGACGAATGTTTGTGAGAACAAGGTTCCCAGTTAACTAGATAGTTTGTACTATGAGAGGAATTCTTGTAGGGAAAGAAAAGGGCTTGGAAAAGCCACCTGTGATCCAAATGTGAAAACCTGAAGCAGAAGTGCCTACGTCTGTCTTAGTTCTCAGCACCACATGACAGCACTTTTCATTTGAACGTGTTGGGAGTTTGTTTGTTCTTCCTGTCATACAGTTGTTTATTTGGCATACAGCACATAAAGGATAAATAATAATGTTCAGGCTTTCCTAGGAAAACCCCATAAAACACAATACAAAGGAAATAAATCCTCAAATGCATTTGATAAAGAGCTTTGAGATATTTTTATCCAAGTCTGACTGTTTCAGTCACCACAGATGTCATTATTTTAGGTTGGCACCAGTGCTTGGGACAGTATGATTCAGGCAACCTACCAAGTAAACAAACCTAGCATTAAGGATGTAAGTTGCAAAACCAAACCATCATGACAGGTTGTTCGTGAAGTTTAAAATCATTTCACTCAGGTAAAACATCCTGACCACATGTTACTTAAATACTCACAGAATCTTCCAAATATTGTTCAGTAGTTATTAGAAATACAACAATAAGTGAAAAAGGAGCCCTACGATTGCTAATCAATAATAATTTCTAGTATTTTTATCATATATTGGAGGAAAGACTGAACCTTACGTTCCTGGGAATGCTTTCTAATCTCAAATTAAAATCCAATTTAAATTCATTTTGCAGGAGTTTAAAAAATAGTTGTACTTCTTTTTCAAAGCATTATTTTAGCACTTAATTCCTTCTAAATAATTTGCTGATCATTGAAATATGTGACACTTTGCCAGAGAAGACTCAACCAATGCTGCCTTAAGGTCTAATGTCGTTCACTTTCTAGTTACTACACATTTATAATTTTATTTACTAGTTGATCTTTTCTGAGTAGAGATTACTTTGGTAAACCTCCATCTGTATATAAAAAGTAATAATCAGTGTTACAACTTAATATTGCATACTATTCTGTTGTGGGTTTTTTGTAGTGATTTTTAAGGGTTTAAGAAAACTTGATATAAAATATTAAGTATTTTGAGTTTGCTAAACATCCAAAGGATATTTTGTTTGTGGAAAGTAAATGGTCATTTTCTTGTCAGTCTACTCTTAGACTGAAATGTGATCTGTATTAACTATAAGCAGAGCCTGCAGCCTCATTAAATAAAGCCTCCACTTTTGTTTTAAACAGATTCAGGAGGAAACTGCCATTAGAAATCACTGGAATCGGATTTTCGTGTTTTTAAAAGTAGCAATAACTGATGCAGAAGTTGTAGTTTCAGTGTTCATTGTGGCTTTTCATTAACTGTATAACCATCTCTGCATGGAATTTGTTACCTGTCACCTATTTGATGTATTTTACATCTCCAGAGTTCTGAAGTGAATGATGACACTAAAAACTCAGGAGAGCAGATCTTCAGTAACACCTGATAGAGTAAAAAATGGTTTCTCGGCATCCTAAATGCCACTCAGCACATGCCTCCTTGAGGAATTGGAGTGAAAAAGTAGGCTCCTCAAGAACTGCATGTGCACTTATTGTATTAAGAACTTGTGCAAATATGTGTGTGCAAGTATAGACACACTTGTAAAATCAACATCTGATAAATCCTGTTAAACCTGTTAACATGGCACAACACTGTCGGTGTATATGACTATGCCTATCTTCAGAGGCATTATGTATTGTTTTGTTTTGAGACAGGATCTTGTAGGGTAGCCCTTGCTGGCCTCAAACTCACAGTCCTCCTGCCTTAGTGCCAGGATTACAGGTGTGTACCATCATACCTGCTTTCAGAGGCTCTTAAGAAGATCCAGAACACCTCATCCTAGCTGGGGCTCAGATGAGGCTGTGGTTCTAGCTTTCCTGTCAACTTTTTTTTTTTTTGGGTCCGGTCATGGGGCCTGAACTCTGGGCCTGGGCGCTGTCCCTCAGCTCTTCAGCTCAAGGCTAGCGCTCTACCACTTGAGCCACAGCGCCACTTCCGGCTTTTTTCTTATGTGGTGCTGAGGAATCGAACCCAGGGCCTTGAGCATGCAAGGCAAGCGCTCTACCACTGAGCCACCTCCCCAGCCCTTTCCTGTCAACTTTGTGCCATCCTCACTGGAGAGACCTGCTCTAGGCCTAAGCAAGAGAAACAAGAACTGAAAGGGAAGGAAGAGGGAAGGTAAGAGAATGTTTTTTCACTTACCTTTGTGTTTTTGTGCTCCACATTTGGAATGAGTATCAAGGATTTGCAAGGTAGGCCTGGGGGGTTACTCAGCGGTAGATAGCTCCTAGCATATGCCAGGAAGCAAGATGAATTTGTTTGATCTTCAGCACAAAAAAGAAAGAAAGAAACACAAATTCACCTACTCATTCAGAAATGGAGGTGCTATAGATGTTCAGAGAGGACCTATAGCATCTTTGGGAAGCTCACCCCTGCAGCACTTTCTGTAGCTGTTCTAGAAGTAGCTCTGGGTACCCCACAACCCAGAAGGCTTCCCATCAGAGAGTGTAGTTAGACAGACTTGTCCAACTTGATGGGTGTGAACAAATTAAATATCAACAGTGAGGCTGTTACCAGGGACATCTTACCTGGATAGTACATGTTAGCCTTTTTAGATATAACTTTTGTTAATAATTAATACCAATCTGCATTATACCACCTATTGCTTTCATTATGCAGATTCTCCCTCACCAAACTTAAACTTGAAAAGAAAACTAAATCCATTAATCTGGCCAAGTTAACACATTTATGCCATGGGTTAATTCTACCTCCAGTACAACTAAGCTCTATTACCTCACATCTAGGTAAAAATAAATGAAGGAAGATCAGAAGCCTTGAAGAGGCCTTACAGAGGTTTTCCCACTGTTTAGTGTTTGGGGGGAAAAAAAGGAATATTATGAAAGTATCTAACCAAAGCTATGGGAAAAACGTTTCCTTTATCATATGTCATTTGCCCAGCTTTCCTTGAATTGTATCCTGCATTCGTCTGTCCTGACAGATAAAATGTTTGAAGAAATTTGACATTGCGACTTTCATTTTTTTTCTAAGTTCAGTCTTATGAAAAGCATTAAGCTCTATCTGGCATGCTCGTGGACATAGTTATTAAGAGAATCTGGACCCGGTAATGTTCCTATAGAAAGGAAAGCCTTGTGCTGTCAGATTAGTCAGAAGTTCCCAGATACGGGATCACCCTTATGCAACTCTCAAGGTTATATAGTTAAGAAGGGGCCAAGCCAGGATACAAAATTCCTAATTCTTCAAGGTCAGATACCGGGAAGACTTCCTAAGAAATCAGATTTACCTTGTTCTTATCTTGATGAGATTTATCAAATTTCACAACTTCTGAAATGATTTTGCTATCTCTAGACAGCAGAATGTTGATTTTTTTCTCAGTTGAGGCTAACAGTGGCCACTTTGTTACTACTTATATAAAGAGAATATTTAAATATTATCCTTATGAAACATTCAGCACTTTGTTGTTTTTCTGAGATATGGCTTGCTAAAAAATGTTTTTTTGAGCTAGTAATGAATGAAAACAATGAAGACCTCAAAAAAGAGTTACCTCATTTTCTCTAGATGAGCTCCTATGAGTCTCAGTTAAGGTCTATACATACTAAGAAGCTATTAATAGACAGCTCTAAATATAATAAATTAAGTTTCAAATTTGTGTATATCTTTCAATTATTTTGCTTTGGGTATAAGTGTTTTAAAGGACAGTTAAGAACATTGTTCAGGAAGAGTTGTTAGATAAAAGAATTTTGTGTATTTTTCATATAAATGAGTCAATTAAGACCTTTCCTGGGATGGATTGGTGGTGTCCTACAAATGTACCCCCTTTCTGAAAGAGGAGGCTCTATGGAGGATGAAAATTAAACTACATTTATGGAAATTTCCTGCATCTGACCTCACAGGATTTTCTAAAACCATTCTGCAGGCAGGTTTTCCCACTATTATGAGATTTTGAGCAATCCAGATGCCCTTGCATAGTTGTTGAGCAGAATCAGATTGTTACACTCAATTAAAGTGCTTTATTTATATAATACAGCTCATATGGAAATTCATGGAAATTTGGGGCAAAACCAAATACCAAAAGTTGCAGTGGGTAATATGTAGATGAATAGTTTTACTATTCATATTGATTAAATACATTTCCTCTCCTCTGCTGAGAGGAGCATGAGCTCCTAAATACCCTATGACCAGTATAACTGGTTAATTAGAACTGATTTGCTAATGATCAATATAACTGGTTAATTAGAACTGATTTGCTGCCAGGCACTGGTGGTTCCTGCCTATGATCCTAGCCTCTCTGAAAGCTGAGATCTGAGGATTATGGTTCAAAGCCTGGCAGGGTAGGAAAGTCTGTGAGACTCTTATCTTCAGTGGACCACCAGAAAACCACAAGTAGAGCTATGGCTCAAAGTGGTAGAGTCCTAGCCTTGAGTGGAAAAAGCTCAGGGACAGCACCTAAGCCCTAAGTTCAAGCCCCACAACTGGCCAAAAAAAAAAAAAAAAAAGGAAGAAAGAAAGAAAGAGAGAGAGAAAGAACGAACTTACCTGCTTATTATATCTGCTGATTTGCTCAAATAGAAGCTCTTAGGTCTAACACTATAGTAAGAGCTTTCTCATAACTGCTTTGCATTCTTATTTAATGTTCCAAACAGTTCTTCAAAGTACATCTAAATTATTTTTAATGAGAAACCAATGCTCAGATAGCTAAAGTCTTACAGAGGTAGTTAGAGATCTTAAATTTGAACTGGCAGGTTTGATTACACATCCAGTACTCCATCTATTAGAACTTTAGGCCCACAGAGGTCCTTTTAATTTGTTAAAATTTAAGAAATGGTCCTTTCTCGAGCCATATCCTCTTAGGCCTGGTATGTGTTTGTCCACCAAGTAACTTCTATTACTTGTTCTCTCCCTTAAAGAGCAGATGCTAGCCAGGTGCTGGTGGCTCCTGCCTGTAATCCTAGCTACTCAGGAGGCTAAGATCTGAGGATCATGGTTCAAAGCCAGCCCTTGAAGGAAAGTCTGTGAGACTCTTATGTCTAATAAACCACTAGAAAACTGGAAGTGGTGCTGTGGCTCAAGTGATAGAGTGCTCGCCTTGAGCTGAAGAGCACAAGGACAGTGCCCAAGCCCAGAGTTCAAGCCCCACGACCAACAACAACAACAGAAAAAGAGCAGATGCTCCTACCAGATTAATAAAAGATTGTATCTGTTTTGACATTAGACCCACCGCTCAAAATGTGAAGGTTGGGGGCTGGCAAGGTGACTCAGTAGTAGAGTGCTTTCCTTGCATGCAGGAGGCCTTGGGTTTGATTCCTCAGCACCACATAAGCAGAAAAACCCGGAAGTGGTGCTGTGGCTCAAGTGGTAGAGTGCTAGATAGTGCCTTGAGCTGAAGAGCTGAGGGACAGCGCCCAGACCCAAAGTTCAGGCCCTATGACTGACAAAAAAAAATAAAAATGTGAAGGTGTTTCTCCTCTGTGTCACAGTTTCATGCTCAGGTCTTTTGCCTGTTAATTTTGGCATCAAAAGATTTTTATGTATAATCTTTAGACTAAAGCAGTCACCTAAGTATATTTTTATATACTTATTTGGTTCATTTGTTTTTTATTCTTTCCTTTGTCAGGCATATTTATTTTCTTGCTCAAGATGTAAAACAGTAGACTATGGGTGACTAATCCAGAATCCTCATTTCACCCACAAGGAAATTAAAGCCCAGAGATTAATTAAAAGGCCCACTGAAGGTCAGTCAGGCAGTAAATAGCAGACTCGGGACTAGAAAACTAGTCCAAAACTGTCCTCCATGCCATAACTGGGAAGATTTGGATTTTGAAAATTAATGCACCTGGTAAATGACACCTGGCTAGCAGAAGCCCCCATTGAATTTCTCCCACCTTCCCAGAAAGCACTCCTGAAGACCTAGAAGACCAAACCCCAATTTTGTATCTAGGATCATTTTCAAGGCAGATGAAAGTGAACTGGAACAAAACTTTCCATGCCATAGCTCACTCCTTAGCTTCACAATTTTTTAATGCTATTTAGTATATGTCTTCCTTCCCAACCACTTCTGTTTTACTCTGTCTGGCTCAGAGATCCTGAACCAGTGATGGCTGACTGGTGTCCTATCCAGATGCTGCTCTTCCTTTCCTCAACATGCATCTTCATTCATCCCAGGACTTCAAAGCCTAAGGCTAAATAAAACATGAGCAGAAAGCAAAGTTGAGGTGGTACATAATGCATTCTGAGAGTTAAGCCCTCAGGTGACACAGAAGCAGTCTATGATTGGGTAGCAGTCATTGGTTCAGAGATGCAGAAAATCAGGCAACAGGATGGCAGAGGATGCTACCTCTATGTTAAATTTGGAAATATGCACATCAGCTTGGGATTTGACTGAAAAAGGAATTTTATTTTTAAAAAAGTATCTGAGGAGAGAAAAAAACACACATTTAGGAATGAATATGGGGGGAGAGCCACCAAAAAACAGGACTAAATCAAGGATAAACACTTCCAGAAAAATCTTGAAAGGGCTGTACCACAGGAAAAAAAGTTTTAGGATTCTCTTTGCC
Source organism: Dipodomys spectabilis (assembly GCF_019054845.1). NCBI lineage: Eukaryota > Metazoa > Chordata > Mammalia > Rodentia > Heteromyidae > Dipodomys > Dipodomys spectabilis. The sequence continues at coordinate 21,124,136 of NW_024870683.1, forward strand.
ATAATTGAAAGAAGAGATTTTCTTCTGTGCAACAGTACTGTGTTATCTTGAGGAAAGGCAATAGAATCAAATGGAAACAGAAACAGGGATTTCTAGAAAGCAGGAAAACAGAATAACGGACTAAAACTCATACTGGAAGCAGAAAAGCACAATATTGATCTTTAAAGATATTAACTCAGTTATGTGAAGGACAAGCTTGAGATTGTTCTCTTTTTAAAATAAACCATTTAAAATGGGAAAGAGAACAAATATGAAAACAGAACAGCAGGTGACATTACTGACATTTACTTTTCTAATGCTAAGACTGTACTGAGAAAACCATTGTCAGCTATAAAAATAAAGTCTTTCCTGGATAAAATTAAAAGATTAAAAAGACTCCCTGTATTCCTCCTCTTCCTCCTCCTCCTCCACCACTACCATGCCAAAAACGTTAAAGAGATCAACAGCTAAGCACTTCTGTCAAGAACAATAAACTACTGTTGATAGAGAATGACACAAATGATACAGCCTTCAATCCTTCTGTACTGTATTCAGAAAATAGGTTGCTTAAGAGAAAATAAAAGAATGGCTTCAGACCTGTTCTCTGCAAACCCAAATACCAGGAAACAATAGGGAATTTTGAGGGGAAGAGTTTTGTTGGGATTATATATGGAATTATGTATGGGCAAGTATCCAGGAAATACATATACCAGCTATGTACTATTCCTATAATAAATTGTACTGCAAATTCAAAGCCCGATTTAAGTCAAGTAAAACTAGATTAAATATACTTTCAAGGGACTGTGGAGTGTTAAATCCCACTAAAAAAAGATTTGATACTGTTAAGTAGACAGTATGGCTAGAACCCTGATTTGAAAGTACCCATATGTATGAGCTAAATAAATACAAGATATATCTAAAGATTACTGTACGATATAATCTCATGTTTCTTTACTTTTATTAAAAAATGCATAATCATTATACGTACAAAATTCAGATCTGACTCTTAAAATATTTCTTTGGTGACTATTCATCATAAATGCCAAATTCAACTTTTAAAAATGAAATATAAATGCTTTCAATTTTCCCTTCTGCCAGTTGTAATACTGTACTTGCTTTCAGGTGAGCCACAGCTGGGGGTCCCGCATTTCTTCTTGGGTCTGATTTCCTAGGTGAGAGCTTGTTGACTGCATGCCATGTGCTATTCCACTCTCCTCAAAGTCATAACCACTGGTATAAGGTTTGACAATTACAGAATCCATGTTTTACAGATCACATGGGAAGAATGTCACTTGTTTTTGGGTGCAAATACGAAGAAAGTTATTTAACCTATTGGGGCGGGGCGGGGGGAGGGGGAGCTGGAGAGACAATGAGGTGCTTTCCTTAACTAGAACCTGAAGTTTTATGGAGTTCTGTGTAAATTCAAATACCAAGGGCTGGGTATGTAGCTCAGTGGTTCAGCACTTGCCTAGCCTGCACAGGGCTCTGTGGGTGTTGGCTACCCAATACCACACACACTCACACACTCTCTGTGGGTGTTGGCTACCCAATACCACACACACACACACACACACACACACACCCCAAGTCAGATATTAAGGGAATAAAAGCAGTAAAACAAATCACTTCTGGAATCCAGTGTCATTGTGAGTACTAAAACTGGGTTCTTTTGTGTTGTAATTTGCTGGCACTGGGGAAGCCTAAAAACACAGAAACATAAAAAGGCCTCATGGGTCAGCTCCTTCCCAGTATAAAAGTTTAATCGGTGCTGTCATTTTAGACTTCTCAATTAAATCTTCAACAGCACCAGCATGTTTGCTTTAAAGTTAGCAATAGAAGAGCTCATGGATTGTTTTTGTTTGCTTAGGTTTTCATTCTGACACACAGTAAAGCCTCTTGGCAAAAAGATGGAGAGGGGTTTGGATGGTTTTATTGTACTATTTTCCACTTTTGCTCCCATCCCCAGGTGAAGGCCTTGCCTGGCACACATGGTAGTGCATAGGGGAGCAAGTGAGAGGGAAAGCAGTTGTCATGTTTCCTGTCACAGTGTCAGTGTTGGAAGACTGTTTTTGTTTGTCTAGTCCAGCCCTTTGTAGAGAGTTAGTAGAATGTTATAATTTGCAAGGGTCTGTGTTAAAAAAGTTGTTGCTTGGTTTGTTTTATGTACATGTAGCTTGACTGTTTAGACCCACTTTTTTTGAACAAAATAAAAATAATAATGTATATTCAGTCTGTTTTCTTAAAATAGCATGGTTATTTGAACTTAATCTGCAGTTTCTATGTCTTCTGAATGTGCTTAAGTTAGCACCACATATCTGGAAGTAATGTTTTCTTCGTATTTTGTAATGGGAGGATTAAAAAGCAGGTGCTTCTGAGCTAATGTGAAATTGTTGCTCCGACTGACTTCCTCCAGTTTGCTGGCAGATCTGCATCTCTGGAGACTGAGTCCCAATCTGAAAAGTTCTCAGGGTGATTGTAACTGACCATTGTGTGGATGCTTTCCTTAGTGATTTTCTCCTCTTTTATTTTTACTACTTTTGGAGATACTTAACCCTCAATGCTTTTAAAGTATAAATGAATTACTTAATATATACAACAGCTAAAATAATTTGTAAGAAGCAAGTTTCTTAAAAATATTTCCAATAGTGTCTAACATAGCAATGGTGAAAAGGTGCAGTTTTGTTAAGAACCATTGATCCTGTTGGGTGTACTGATAACACCTGCAATCCTAGCACTCATCAGCTGAGGCAGGAAAATCAAGAGGTCAAAAGCAGTTGGGGCTACTTTGTTAGATTCTATCTCAAAATAATAAATATTGAACTTAAGGGAAATCGACTGTTTTCTCATTGTTCCACTATAGCAGTAATTGTGTTTGTGTGTGTATGTGTGTGCACACGTGCACATGCACGCACGCCAGTACTGGGACATGAACATAGTGCCTTGCATTCTCACTTGGCTTTTTTTGCACAAGGCTGGTGCTCTGCCACTTGAACCACACTTCTGTTTCCTGCTTTTTGCTGGTTAATTGGAGAGAATAGTCTCAGGGTTTTCTCTGCCCAGGCTGAGTTAGAACTGAGATCTGAGCCTCCTGAGTACCTAGGATTACAGGTCTTAGCTACCAGCATCTGGCTTTTTAGCAGTGATTGTTAAACATACTTACAAAAAAAAAAAAGACGTTGTCTTAAGGATGAAGCCTGCTCTTGCTGATGCTTTGCTGCAACTGCCATTTGTCATGGATGGTTATTGTTTCTTTTGGGAAAAAGGAGAAAACGAGAATATTATCTGATTGGCTAAACCAAAAAAAAAGGGAGTTGGTTAAAAAGTTGAAATTTGGCTGGTGCCGGTGGCTCATGTCTATAATCTTAGCTACTCAAGAGGCTGAGCTCTGAGGATCATGGTTCAAAGCCAGCCCTGGCAAGAAAGTTCATGAGATTCTTCTCTCCAATAAACCACTCAGAAAACCAGAAGTGGCACTATGGCTCAAGTGGTAGAGCACTAGTCTTGAGCTGAAGAGCTGAGGGACAGCGCCCAGGCCCAGAGTTCAAGCCCTATGACTGACAAAAAAAAGAAATGAAATTTGATATTTGATGAAAGGTCTGGACATTTCCCAGGAAAATGCCAATGTTCTTGCAACATTTTAATAAAAATCAAGTTTTAAAAGAGTCTTGCACTATATATGTATTTATATATATATATACACACATATATAGGTGTATGTGTGTGTATATATATATGTGTGTGTATGTATATGTATGCATATATATTTTTTTTTTCAGTTGTGGGGCTTGAACTCAGGGCCTGGGCTCTGTCCCTCAGCTCTTCAGCTCAAAATTCTCACTCAGGGCTAGTGCTCTGCTACTTTGAGCCACAGCACCACTTCTGGTTTTCTGGTAGTTAATTGGATATGAATCGTATAGACTTTTCTGCTGAGGCTGGCTTCAAACCAGGATCCTCAGATCTCAGCCTCCTGAGTAGCTAGGATTGCAGACATTAGCCACCAGCATTCCAGCCACTAGATATATTTTTAAGGAGTTGAACAGTTGGTGACATTAATACCCAAACTGGCCCATATGTGAGGTTCACTATTTCCTTCTGTGCTTTTGGTACATGTTGAAATTTTCTGTAAGGAACAATTGAAGACCACAAGCTCCTGTACTAAAGATTGTATAGCCTCCTTAGGAGTTTCTTAGAGCTGTGGCATCTTCAGGCCACAAACAGGGACCTGCAGAGACCATGTTGTGAACAATGAATGGTGACACTTAAGGTAGATCCTTAGGTGACTATGCTGAGCTGAGCAATGACAGCAAATTACCAGAAGAGTCATTTGTACCTTCTATCTGATTAAGCCTGTCCTCTTTAATGCAGATTTCCCGATGTCTTGGGGTTGGTTCCAGTAGCCTTAATAGCTGCGCTTAGGATGTGCAGACTTGTGATCCAGTCATGCCACAGTACTGAGAAGTCTGGTAAACAGCAAAGAAGTGGGTCTTACATAGACAACATATGGCCTTTTCTCAGTCTTTAGGAGGTTCTACTGCAGCAGCAGGGATGCTGGGACCTGAGCAAAGGCATCTGAGACTCCTGGCACCTGCAGCCTGCCCATTCTCATCTAGCATCATGATATTATGCCCCCTGTGTGGGGAGCTTCTAGTAGCCAATACTTTGGCTTATTTCAGAGGTATGTGTCCCCAGTATATTTCTTTTTTTCTCTCCCTTAGGTTTCCCTGTTTTTTCCTTCCACTGCTTAGAGTATCTGCACTACCATTTTTGCCGGTAAGACATGAGGGAGACTTGAAAGACAGTAAACAAGATGAATTTCAGCAATAAACTACATGCTAGATTCTTGTTTTTCTCATGGGATCCCAAAGAAATAAGGATTAGAAATAAAAATTCCTGCTGGAGTGTTTACAGTGTACTCAGCTGTTGAAATGTTCAAAATGCAATCAAGGAAGTAATTTAGCATATTCTAATACCCTTAACGATAGTAATAATAGCTAAGAATTTGACCAAATTTAAAGAACCCAGTGACTCTTTTAGGACCCCGTTAAAGAATCTAACACTCACTAATAGCAAATACACTTTTGACAGTTAATAGCTAATATGGTCTGTGCTTCATCACTGCTTGCCCCATGGATAATGACCCAGAATTGAAAGGATACACTTTGACCTAGCCAGGGAAAAACTAATCTAGATGTTTCTTTTTTTTGTCCTGGGTTCTCAATACATGTGTAGATCACATATATTCATGGTATGTGGTTCTCGTGCTCTTTCATTATTTCTCAGTGTCACCTCCCAGACAGCATGTGATCACACATTTGGGTCACATACCCAAGTGTCACAATTCTCTCAGTTTTTGTGATAGCAAGTCCATCTGTTTGGTTGGTTTTGTTTTTGCCAGTATTGGGATTTGAACTCAGGACCTCATGCTTGTACTCTACCACTTGAGACATACCTGCAGCCCAGCTTTTCACTATTTTTTTCCATCCCAATTCTGAGGCTTCAACTCCTGTAGCTTTTTGGCTCAAGGCTAACACACTTTAACTACAGCTCTACTTCCAGCTTTTTGCTTTAGACTTGGGTCTGTGCAACACCAAAGCCTGGAAGTGGAGCTGCTTAATTGGGCAGGATAGGGAAAATCTCTAGAAGAAAATCCATAAAAATTTAATAAATCTTCAACTAACTGTTGACCCAAACTATAGTTCTAAACTTAAATTTTGTTCTACCACCAAAAAGTAGGGACTCCAGGGCTAAGATAGGGTCAGCTATAAGTTAGTTACACAGTGGTGGGAAGCAGTAGTGCTAGCATGCGTAAGTCCCTGGGCTCAATTCCCAAGGACAAAAACTCAAAAGCAAAACAACAAAAATACCATAAAAACTGTATCTGAGATATAGTATAAAATATAATTTTAATCATCAAAATTTTGTGCGTGTTATAGAATTTTCAAACACATGATGACTTCAGATTTTATTTTTAATCAGATCTGATCTTTAGGACTAGGGTAGGGGCTGGGAAGGTAGCTCAGTGGTAGAGTGCTTGCCTTGCATGCATGAGGCCCTGGGTTCCTCAGCACCACATAAGCAAAGAGAAAAAAGCCGGAAGTGGCGCTGTGGCTCAAGTGGTAGAGCGCTAGCCTTTTTTTTTTTTTTTTTGCTTATGTGGTGCTGAGGAATCGAACCCAGGGCCTCAGGCATGCAAGGCAAGCGCTCTACCACTGAGCCACCTTCCCAGCCCCTAGAGCGCTAGCCTTGAGCTGAAGAGCTGAGGGACAGCGCCCAGGCCCAGAGTTCAGGCCCCACGACCAGACCCCCCCCCCCCCCCCCAAAAAAGGACTAGTGTAGGACAGTAGAGACTGCATATTTAAGTATATGCCCGATTCTTTTAGAGATAGCTCATGTTGAGCAACCTACTAACTAATGCCTTCTTATGTAAAGAAATTAAAAAGTAGCTTGCATAATTTGAAGTTTTTTATTAGATTAAAAAAAATCAGGAATAAGCTGGGCACTGGTGGCTCATACCTGTAATCCTAGCTACTTGGGAGGCTGAGATTTAAGGATTGCAGTTCAAAGTCAGCCCTGGCAGGACAGTCCATGAGACTCTTATCTCCAGTGAACCAGCAGAAAACCAGAAGTGGACCTGTGGCTCAAAGTGGTAGATTGCTAGCCTTGATCATAAAAAGTCTCCAGGCCCTAAGTTTAATCCTCCTCCCCCTGCAAAAAAATAAAAAAATCAACAATAAAGTACTAGGCATGATAGTGTATGGCTTAATCCCAGTCCTACACACCTAAAGTAGGATGATCTTGATAAGTTCAAGGCCAGCTTGGACCTACTATATAAAAAGACCCAGTCTCAACAAACAAAACAAAAAGGATAATAAAACCACACTGGCACAGCATTTATACAGTTACACTAAGAACTTGTACAGATTTAAAGCCACCACAATACTTATAATTGTTTTTAATAACATTATTTAGTCACATCATTTACCATATCCATTTATACAAGATGTTTAAAACTAGCTGGTAATTTAGTCTTACTTTGGGTTTTCTTTTTAAAACCGGTAATAGCAGAACTAGTCACTATTCACAAAAAATATTTCTGGATGACGATGTTGACTCTAAACTCAAAAGATGCACTGACAACAATCCTATAAATTACAAACATGACTATAAAATTTACTCAGGCCTATTGATTTACATTTAAAAATTTTTGCTTCTTTAGTTAAGTTCCACAAGTGATTCTTGATAATATGGCGGACATAGTATTCAGTCCACTATTAAGTGACTATCCAGTTTAGAGTAGGATTTAGAGTTAAAAATCAAAGGACACAACAAGGAAGTTACACATGGGCGGCATAATCAGTCCTCAGACAGCACAGCAGCCAAAGCTCTCACCACCTGGCACCCTGCTTTTTCCTTTCACTTATACATTCCTTTCTTTTAAAGAAACAAACAATACGTAAGTCCACCAAAATTCTGAAAGTCTGTTGGCACAGCGCTGAATGAGGGTAGCTCCGGCACTGGACATGACAGTCATTCTCATCACAGATAGTTTCTTCACTCTGGATCAAGGCGAGGCAAAACAGGAAGAATAAGATTTCCAAATGCTGAGTCTTGAGTTATGAAGTATCCAGATGAATGTGCATGAGCATGCTGAGCAAAGTTAAACAAAAACACAAGAAAGCTATTAAGAGCCATGATTTTTTAGCCGTATCATTAGAATTACCCTTTCTGAGTGAGATCAAATTTATGCTGTAATCTATCTACATTTAAATACACAGGAGATAGGCAGTATCAGAATTCAGATTAACAAACTAGACCAGGTACTCTTTCATCATCCTCATCATCTCCCCTATGAGTCTCCCAGACAAGAGAAGAGCTGAAGATACAACTGCTCTGTTGCCTAGAGGAAAACTAGCACTTTAGAGCACAAAGTATGCCCCAAGAGGTAGGGGAGTCAGTGATTAAAAAATACCAACTTTTTATAGAGGATGTTGGAATGTAAATAATAGGAAACAACCAGTAATTAACTTCTGTCACTAAGAAAAGGAGGACTGTTTTAAAGTCATCAAAGATTATAGTGTCCCTCCCAATTCTGGGATTCTAAGATTTAAAAGCAGAGGCAAGCCAGGTGCCAGTGGCTCACGCCCGTAATCCTAGCTACTAAGGAGGCTGAGATCTGAGGATTGCGATTCAAAGCCAATCCTGGGAGAAAAGTCCCTGTGTGACTCTTTATCTCCAATTAACCACTCAAAAACTGGAAATGATGCTCTGGCTCAAGTGGTAGAGCTCTAGCCTTAAGCACAAAGAGGCTCAGAGACAGCACACAAGCTCCCCAACCAACCAACAACAACAACAACAAAAAGCATTAGTAATTACATTATATCTACCAAAAAATAAAAAACAAAAAAACCCTGATGTTTGGTCCAAAGTCTCTGGAAAACTTAGATCATCCAAGATGGATATTAAAACTATTTATTCTTTGAAGAATAATGTTTCAAACTGATGGGGCATGTTGTTCCTAATCCTATGATAAGCATGGTTAGCTTTTAAACATTTTCCCATACAAACCATGCTGACCATTAAAAAAAAAATCCAAATAATCAACCAGTAACAATACCAAATAAGGTAACAACACTTCAAAATTGAAAAAAAATATATATGTATGTCTAATAATAAACTAGCCTGCTCATTTCTCTAGGTTCTGTCCATTCAAATATTCTAAACTCTTGTTTTGTGCACAAGCAGTCCCCTGGCAAGGTACAGCACAGAATCAATCATGACAACATCGACTTCATAAAAGATCCTTTCATTACTGCTGTATTGGTCCTTCAAATCCTTTGGGCATGACTGAACATCAGCAAACCTCTGCAATTATGTGTGGAACATTTTTATTGATATTACTGCACTGAAATACAAAATAACTACTGTGCTAGCTTCTAAGACCTGGAAATCTCCAATGAGCCAAGGATGTCAGTTACACTTTGCTCACCTGCAAAGCTGCCTTCTGCTGGGCGGCAATGTGCTGCTGCTCAGCATGATCCCGGTAGTCCTTATTGAGAGCAGGCCTGGAGAGTGCAATGCTAAAACAGAATGTGCAGGTTACTTTGCTGATTAAGACCGACAACTTTTGTATTTTTTAATTATAAAGGGAGATTTATTAAATTGGCACTTTTATAGGAGTAATTTTAAAAAAAAAAGCTTGCCAGGTGCCAGTGGCTCATGTCCATAATCCTAGCTACTATGGAGTCTGAAATCTGAGGATCATGTTCAAAGCCAGCCCAGGCAGGAAAGTCTATGAGATTCCAATTAACCACAAGAAAATTGGAAGTGAAGCTGTGGCTCAAAGTGGTAGAGTACTAGCCCTGAGCAAGAGCTCCAGGGCAGCACATAGGCCCCAAGTTCCAGCCCCACAACCATCACACACACACACACACACACACACACAATTATACATGTTGTATATATGTTGGTTTTTGTATACATTAGGAAATGGCTAAATCAAGTCTTTTTCCCCTCTCCCATTATCTACAGTGTTTTAGATGAAGAAAGCCTTTGTTACTTACTGGAATTTCAAGTGATTTTTTGTTTGTTTGCTGTTTTTGAGACCTAGCCTAGGCTGACCTCAAACTAATACTCTATCTCCTAACTCTGGGACTACAGGTGTGTGCTACCATGTCTGGATATATTTAAAATTTCATAATAAATAGTTCTCCACTTTCAAATAGTTATGGGCTACCACCATCTACTTAATGATGCTTAATAGCATCATTCTGAAAACTGTTGAATCACATACTCAAAAAATACAATCATATTGTATGGTTTGAAAAATAAATTAACTGAGACAATTATAATCATGTTCCACCAATCTTTTTTTTTTTTTTTTTTGGTATAAGAGGGGGAAAAAGATCTTTATTCCAAGTTCTCCACACAGAGCTCCAAATCCTTAAAATTTCCCATTATACCAACATCAATACAATGAAAGCAGGGGTTATACGGTGGGGGAGGGACATACAAAGCACCAAAGAAATCATCTTATAAATATGTTAGAAACAATTGCATGAAAGCAAAAACATTTGAATACTTATCTTGGGGTTCATTTCACCTAACATCAACTTATCTGACCTTTTCTGCTTGTCTCAGACATATACTAGTTATTGCAAATAAGGGAAACCATGGGGCCTGGCTTGCTTCACTTACTATAATTTTTTCCAAGTCTAGCAAATTTTGGTTTAAGGAGGTTTTTCCAACTGTATCTGTACTTGTGCTGAAGAGGCAACTTTTGTTAGAGACCCCTAGATTATGTCAGGTTGGGGGCTGGTCACCAGAAAGACTAAGCCTTGATTAGAAATTCTGAACGGAGCCGGATGCTGGTGGCTCTCGCATGTAATGCTAGCTACTCAGTGGGCTGAGATCTGAGGATCGCAGTTAAGAACAAACTTAGAGTCACTTATTCACCTGATTCTAGATCAGCTAGGTGTATGTGGCTCTGGGCTAAGCTCTAGGAGTATGAAAATATGCAAGACAAGCTCGAAGACAAGAGCAATTCTGATGAAACATGATGCAGGTCATAGCAGAGTACCAATACAGACTCTTCACACAAATGGGATACTGGTTGGAAAAAATGTTATAAGATTGATTTTATCCAAACAGAAGTAGGATACCTCAAAAGAGTATTAAGCAGCATAGCACCCAAAAATAATACTCAATACCTAGCTCCAGGATGATTTGTTGAAGACTGGTTCTGCATAAGTAATTTTCTCTTCTCTTTGTCCAGTTCTGCCAAGATTGCAACTCTATTTTTGTTTTGAAAACCTAAAATAAAAGGGTGGAGGACAGGAAGTAGAAAACATTTTAGACCCATTTGATGTACCTAAAACAAGGAAGTCACTAGCACAAATTCCTTCCCCTACTGTCTCTTTCCCAGCAGCTTCAAGAGCAACAACAATAAAAATAAATACAAACTGAAGACTTTGTAAGACTTAGTTCTAAATAATTTTAACATCCAAGGTATGGATTGTAACATTTGCTTTTTAACATGGCAATCAAATTTCTAAGTATACAGATTATAAGCCTTCAATTTAGGTCTCTTTGAAAAGCTTCTTTTGGGCCTAGGAGCTGTCCCTGAGTTCTTTGCTCAAGGTTAGCACTTTACCACTTGAGCCACAGCTGTATCATTTTTTTGATGGTTAACTGGAGATAAACGTCTCATGACCAAAGGAGGATATTCTTGGGAGAGGATCACAAGGGCTCAATAGCTATGTGCACACGATCATATAAAATGATGCATATTGAGGAAGTGGCGCTGTAGCTCAAGTGGTAGAGCGCTCGCCTTGAGCTGAAGAGCTGAGGGACAGCGCCCAGGCCCAGAGTGCAGGCCCACGACCAACCAAAAAATAAATAAATAAAAATTTGCGGCGCCAGTGGCTCACGCCTGTAATCCTAGCTACAGGCTGAGATCTGAGGATAGAGGTTCAAAGCCAGTCCTGGGAGAAAAGTCCCTGTGAGACTCTTATCTCCAATAAGCCACTAGAAAACTGGAAGTGGCGCTGTGGCTCAAGCAGTAGAGCACTTGCCTTGAGCTGAAGAGCCTAGGGACAGCGCCTAAGCCCAGAGTTCAAGCCCCACGACTGACAAAAAAATAAAAATTTTTGCTGAGAATCTTCAAAGTTTATAGAACATACTATGAACACCCTCTGCTGGTCTAATTGTAGCAGCTGCATGACACAAATAAAATTGCTGACAAAAGAATAATAAAAGACAAATGATCAATGTAAATTAACATATCTGTAGACTTGATGTTCCACAGGAGACTTGACTATGGGTCAAATGTACCACTAAACTAGCTATGATCTTACTGTAACAGTTAAAAAGAATAATAACCAACAAATTGTAAATCTCAATTCTTTGTGTTATTAGAACAGGTGACTTACATTTTCATTTTCATTTTGACTGTTAATATGTGATTTTTAGTAGCATGTTATCTGTCCTAAACAGACTTTTCTTAGTTTTCAGTTGTATACATATGTGCTCATACATGCTGAGGATAAACATGTTAGTTTTTCATCTTGTTAGTTTGTTTTTCATCTGAACCATTATAACTCAATGGTAAAAAGAAGAGATTAAAGACCAAAAGGCATGTTAACCAGTGTCAGTCCTTTTAGCTTGTAAATCATATATGATTATTTGAAGAAACAGAAATGTAGTTATAGCTCATAAGCTATCCATTAACTAGGGTTTTATTTGTTTGTTTGGTTTTGTTTTTTACAATAAAGGTTAAATATCCCTTATCTGAACGGCTTATTACCAGAAGTATTTTGGACTTTTTCAGATTTTTCAATATCTGCATATACATGAGATATTTTGGGATGGACCTGTGACTGAACATAGTTCATTTATATTTCATATACACCTTATATGCACAGAAAAATGACTGCTTTCTACAATATTTTGCCAGATGGGGTGCAAGTGCCTATAATCCTAGCTACTCAGAAGGCTGAGATCTGAGGATTATGGTTCAAAGCCAGCCCCCAGGCAGGAGACTCTGATCTCCAATAAACCACTCAAAAAACCAGAAGTGGCACTGTGGGTCAAATGGTATAGCACTCACTTTGAGCTAAAGAGCTCAGGGACAGTGCCCAGGCCCAGAGTTCAAGCCCTACGACTGACCAAAAAAAAAGAAAAGAAAAGAAAAAAGAAACTGCAACTGCTGAGATTTAGGAATTTGTAATGTTTTGCCTGAACTACACCCAGAACAGGCCAGAGAGCCTTGCTTTACTACCTTAGGTGTCAGAGGTCAGAGTCAAGAGCTTAAAAGTATAGCCAAAACATTAGAAGACATAAGAGAGATAGAAGGAATGGATATGAAATTTAACTGAAGTGTCTCTCCATTGTTAAGCTCCACATATATGGAAGGAGTATTTCAGTTGCTGTCTGACACAAAGAACTTAAGAGTTTGGAAGCTGAGTTGTGACTTGCTGTGTGCTGGAATAAGAATCACATTTCAGAAGAAAACAGAACCTAATGTCTCCATGATGTATTAGTCATAATGTCTAGTATCCAATAACAAAGCATTAGTTATAGAAAGAACAAAGTCTGACCCATGGGCAAAAAAAAACCCCCATCAACTCGGAGATGACCTCCATGGTGTAATTATCAGTTAAGGACTTAAACTCAACTAGTAAAAATATGTTCAAGGACTTAAGAAAAATAGTCATATAATAAATAAAAGGAGCATTTTAGAAGCATAGTATTGACTCCAGAAAATAGCCAAATGGAAATTCAAAAGCTAAAAATAACTGAAACAAGATGTTCCCTGTACTGAATTAACAGCAGATTGGAACTGGCAGAACAGTCAGTAAAGTCCAAATTAGAATATTAGGAATTATCCAATCTAAAGCACAGAGAAAGTACTGAAGCACATAAGTAAATAAGCTGAGCTTATGGGCCAATGGCAAGTAATTTATGCATAATTTCCATCCTAAAACAAACAAAAAAAAAGGTAACCCTCAAAAATAATAGAATTTTACTTTTTTTTTTGCCAGTTCTAGCACTTTAACTCAGGGCCTAGGCACTGTCCCCGAGCTTCTTTTGCTAAAGGCTAGCACTCATACCACTTGAGCCATAGCACCACTTCCAACTTTTTCTGTGTATGTGGTACTGAGGAATCGAACCCAGGGCTTCATGCATGCTATGCAAGCACTCTACCACTAGGCCACATTCCCAGCCCAGAACTGTACAATACTGCATGAAAATTTCCCAAACATAGTGCAAGGCTTACAGGTCAAAATGCCTCTAGAAATCACATGCAAGAAAATCACTGAGGCATGTCCTAGGCAAATTTTGTTGTTGTTGTTGTTGTTGTTGGTCAGGGGGCCTGAACTCTGGGCCTGGGCACTGTCCCTCAGCTCTTCAACTCAAGGCTAGCCTCTACCCCTTGAGCCACAGAGCCATTTCCGGCTTTTTTTTTTTTTTTTTGCTTATGTGGTGCTGAGGAATCAAATCCAGGTCCTCATAAATGCAAGGCAAGCACTCTACCACTGAGCCACTTTCCCAGCTCCCTAGGAAAATTTTGAAGGTAGCAAGAGAAAAAGAATGTATTATATCTAGAATAAGAATGCTACCAATAAGAAAATGAAAAGACAAGGCTGGGAGAAAATCTTAAGCACATGGACTAACATCCAGACGTAAAACAAAGCAACCTGATAAAGAGAACTTGACAAGCTGGGCACTGGTGGCTCATGCCTATAATCCTAGCTACTAAGGAGGCTGAGATCTGAGAATCACGGTTCAAAGCCAGTCTGTGAGACTCTTATCTCCAATTAACCACCAGAAAACCAGAAGTGGCACTGTGGCTCAAGTGGTAGAGCACTAGCCTTGAGCTGAAAAGCTCAGGGACAGCGCCCAGGCCCAGAGTTCAAGCCCCATGACTGACCAAAAATAAAAAAAAAAAAAGAACCTGACTTTTTTTGGGGGGAGGGGGGATTTTCCGGTCGTGGGGCCTGAACTCTGGGCCTGGGCGCTGTCCCTCAGCTCTTTAGCTCAAGGCTAGCGCGCTACCACTTGAGCCACAGTGCCACTTCAGGCTTTTTTTTCTCCTTATGTGGTGCTGAGGAATTGAACCCAGGGCCTCATGCATGCAAGGCAAGCGCTCGACCACTGAGCCACCTTCCCAGCCCAGAAGCTGACTTTTTAAAAATGAACAAAAGACTTGAACACTTCACAAAAGATTTACAAGAAAATGCAAGTTAATACTACAATGTCATGCCACTATTCTAGAGCAGCTAAAAATAAAAAGACTGACAACAGATATTACTGCTTCCAGTCTATTGAAAATGTATTCCTTTCTTAATAAACTTTTTTTTTGCGGTGTTTATACTGAGACTTGAACTCAGAGCCTCACAACTCTCATGTGGATTTTTCACTCCCAGCTGGTGTTCTACTACTTGAAACACACATCTAGCTCAGCATGAGCCACCTTCCCAGCCCCATGTCTCAGTTTTCTAAGTAACAAGTATTACAGACATAAGCCACCAATGCCTGACTCCCAATAGACATTTTTTTTTTGTCAGTCATGGGGCTTGAACTCTGGGCCTGGGCGCTGTCCCTGAGCTCTTCAGTTCAAGGCAAGCACTCTACCATTTGAGCCACAGCGCCACTTCCGGTTTTCTAGATAAGGGTCTCACGGACTTTCCTGCCCGGGCTGGCTCTGAGCTGTGATCCTCATGTCTCAGCCTCCTGTGTAGCTAGGATTACAGACATAAGCCACAGGCGCCAGGCTAGACTTTTTTTACTATTTAAAAAAAGACAGGCTGGGAAGGTGGCTCAGTGGTAGAGCACTTGCTTTGCATGCATGAGGCCCTGGGTTCTATTCCTCAGCACCACATAAGCAAAAAGAAAAAAGCCAGAAGTGGCATTGTGGCTCAAGTGGTAGAGCGCTAGCCTTGAGCTGAAGAGCTGAGGGACAGCACCCAGGCCCAGAGTTCAGGCCCCACGACTGGACCCAAAAAAAAAAAAAAAAAGACTGATACTACTGCTCTACATGTATGGCAATCTGAAAGGAATATAAACCATTTGGTCCCTTTAATAAAGGGGCTGGCACTGACTATACTGTAACAGCTCCATTCCTCAATAGTTATCCAAGAAAAATAAAACATTTATCTACAGAAATACTTATAAACAGCTTAATTCACAATGTTCCAAACTCAGACAATCCTAAAAGCCCACTAAGAGAATAATGAATAAACAAACTGATATATACATACAATGAAGTACTACTCCACAATAACAAAGAATAAACCATTAATCCATGCAAAAATACAAGTAATCTCATAGACAGTGTAGTAAAAGGAAATAGACACAAACCAATATACTTTATGATTCCATCTATAGGAAGTTTAAGACAAAACTAAGATTAAAAACAAAAGTTAGGCCAGGGAGTGGTTCATGCTTAACTACTAAAAAGCTAATGCTAACTACTCAATAGGCTGAGATTAAGGATCACAGTTCAAAACTAGCCAGGATAAAGTAAATTTGAAAACTAAAAAAGGAAGGGAAGGGAAGGGGAGGGTGAGGAGTAGAGGGGAGGGCAAGGCAAGAAAGTCAAGGAGACTCTTATCTCCAATTAACCACCAAAAAGTTGAAAGCAGAGTTATGGCTCAAGTGGTAGAACACTAGCCTTGAGTAAAAGAAACTCGGACAGCACCCAGGCCCTCAGTTCAAGCCCCAGGACTGACACATACACACACAAAAAGTAAGGTTCAAGTACCAGTAATTCACAACTGTAATCTCAGCTACTCAGGTTCAAGTACCAGTATCACAACTGTAAGCTCAGCTACTCAGATCTAAGAATCACTGTTCAAAGCTACCTAGGACAAAAAAAGTCTGTGAGACTCTTATCTCAAATTAACCACCAAAAAGTCAGAAGAGGTATAGTTCAAGCAGCAGAGCACCAGCCATGAGTAAAAAAGCCCAGGCCCTTAACACACACACACACACACACACACACACACACACACACACACACACACACACACACACACACACACACACACACACACACACACACACACACACACACACACACACACGACTTTTACCTATAATCTTTTCTTAACTTAAGATAGTAAGATCTTAGAATCTTGGTTTGAAGCCAACCTCTGGAGACAAATCTGACTCATTTCCAAAAATCTAGCAAAACACTGGAACTAGCAGAGAATGGCTCAAGTGGTAAATTGCCAGCTGTGACCAGAAAAAAAAAACAAGAACATAGGGCTCTAAATTTTAATCCCTAGTACAAAAAAAAGGAAAAAAGGAACATAATATATCAGAACAGGAACAACTTAAAACAATGTGATAATGGAGCAAACCTAAAAATTAAATAGGAGTTCAGACTTGATACAGTCAGAGGTCTGCAAGTGTTCAAGCAGGAACTATTTACAAAGTGGGATATAATACTTTCAAAGTTTTACTTTTATAAAACGTTTTAAAATTAATTCCTTGACAACAACATATGTTTGATTTGATTA
The DNA here is from genome assembly GCF_019054845.1 of Dipodomys spectabilis. Classification (NCBI taxonomy): domain Eukaryota; kingdom Metazoa; phylum Chordata; class Mammalia; order Rodentia; family Heteromyidae; genus Dipodomys; species Dipodomys spectabilis. The sequence goes on from NW_024870683.1 coordinate 21,141,136, forward strand.
ATGGTATCAACACCAGTGAAATGTGTGTGAAAGTTTTTAGAACTATGCAGATAAATGTATCATGGTCACTGCCTGGTAATATTACAGTTAGAAAAGTGATTCTGGCTTACAGTTTAAAAAAGCCAGGCGCTGGTGGCTCATGTATGTAATCCTAGCTACTCAGGAGGGTAAGATCTGACGATCATGGTTTGAAACCAGCCAGGGCAGAAAAGTCCTTGTGAGACTTTTATCTCCAATTAACAACTCAAAAATCAGAAGTAGAACTCTGGCTCAAAGTGATAGATCACTTGCCTTGAACAAAAGAGCTCAAGGACAGCACCCATGCCGTGAGTTTAAGCCCTATTTAACTAACAAATGTCAAGGTTTATAATATAGGAGATCTGGGGTTACAGCTCAGTGCTAGAGCATTTGCCATACCAGAGCATGCACAAAGCCATGGGTTTGATCCCTAGCCCGGCATGCACATGCATGTGCACACACACACACACACATGATTAAAATTTGTGGCTCAGTGGTAGAGTGCTTGCCTTGCATGCATGAGGCCCTGGGTTCGATTCCTCAGCACCACATAAGCAGAAAAAGCCAGAAGTTGTGCTTTGGCTCAAGTGGAAGAGCACTAGTCTGAGCTGAATAGCTGAGAGACAGCGCCCAGGCCCAGAGTTCAGGCCCACGACACACACACACACACACACACACACACAAATTGGGACTGGTAATATTAAAGATGTTACATATATGAGACAATATTGGACCAATTTCAAATTTGGGAGTTTGTTTTACTATTTATTTTTACATACTATAGTAACTGACTTATACCATATATTCTCTGAGTCAAATACATTTACTGTATGGGGGGAAAAGTTCTCAATAATACAGAAATTCGAACATTTGCTACCTTGTCCTGAAGGGTTTGCTGCCATATTCCGTTCTTCTGCTTCAGTTATGTTCAGTGGCAAATGATCAGCACTTTATAGTCATCTGTAAAAGAGACATGAGTAAAAGACACATACAGGATATAGTTGTCAAGAACAGCGAGCCTACTTGCAGTTTCTTAATTGCTTCATAAAGACACATTCCAAAAGCAGACTTAAGTCACAAATCTAAACTTAACAAGTGTCTCAAGCATTTTCTTTCTTTTTTTTTTTTTGCCGGTCCTGGAACTTGAACTCAGAAGTCCTGGGCACTGTCCTTGAGCCTCTCTAGCTCAAGGCTAGTAGTCTACCACTGAGCCACAGCACCACTTCCAGCTTTTTCTGTTTATGTGGTACTGAGGAATCGAACCCAGAGTTTCATGCATGCTAGGCAACCCTCTACCACTAAGCCACATTCCCAGCTCCCTCAAGCATTTTCTTGAGAGTCACTTTTTCTACTTATAGCTGTGCCTCTATCACTTGAGTCATACCTCTAGTTCTCACTTTTAAAAAAATTGTATTCTTAAGGTATTGTACAGAGGAGTTACCGTTTGATAAGTCAGGCATTGAGTCCTTTTTTTTTTTTTTGGTCCGTTGTAGGACTTGGAACTCAGGGCCTAGGTGCTGTCCCTGAGCTTTCTCACTTACTACTTTGAGTCACAGTGCCACTTCCAGTTTTCTGGTGGCTCACTGGAGATAAGAGTCTCATGGATTGGCTTTAAACTGTGATCTTCTGCTCAGAACTCAGCCTCTTGGGTAACTAGGATTACAGGCATGAGCCACTGGCAACTAGCTTATGAGTACATTTCTATTTTTTTTTTTTTTTTTTTTTTTGTCAATCATGGGGCTTGAACTCTGGGCTCAAGGCTAGTTCTCTACCACTTAAGCCACAGCACCACTTCTGGTTTTCTGATGGATAATTGGGCAAAGTCTCACAGAGTTTCCTGCCCGGGCTGGCTTTGAACCGAATTACTCAGATCTCAGCCTCCTGAGTAGCTAGGATTACAGGCATGAGCCACGGGTGCCAGGCCTTGGTACATTTCTTTTTGGACAATGTCACCCCTTCTTTCCTTCCTTTGCTTTCCCCCAGTTTCCCCTTCCTCTGCTTTTAAAAAATGTGTTTTTAAATGGTTATACAAACCAGTTTCAATTCTGTAAGTCAGGTTATAAGTACAGTGCATCTCATTCATTGCCACCCCTTCTACTGTTCTCTCCCACCTCTTTCCTCAAGTTTAGTAGTCAGTTCCCACTTTTTGCTAGTTAACTGGAGGTAAGAATCTCTCAGCTTTGTGCTGGCTTTTAACCTCAGATCTCAGCCTTCAGCATCCAGCAAACATTGTTTATTCTTTTTTTTTCCACCCCCCTCCCAGTCCTGGGGCTTGAACTCAGGGCTTGGGTGCTGTCCCTGAGCTTCTCTGGCTCAAGGCTAGTACTTTACCACTTGAGCCACAGCGCCACTTCCAGCTTTTTCTGTGTATGTGGTACTGAGGAATTGAACCCAGGGCTTCATGCATGTGAGGCAAGCACTCTACCACTGAGCCACCTTCCCAGCCCACATTGTTTATTCTTGAAGGCAGGACTACTAACATTTAGAAACACTCTCTTTAATATACATCACTAGGTTGCATCTACCAAATATTACCAAATATACTAACCCACTGACAGCCTCCACAGGACCACAATGCTAGAAAGTAAAATCACTCATCTATGGTGCTTCTGCTTCCATAGCTGTTACCAGCAACTACTGTATTCTCTGAAAGCTAGGAAGAAAAATAAGCCTACCATTTATCAAATACCTATTCTGCGACATACACCGTTACTTGCTTGAAATTGGTTATTTTATTTATGACCACTTTACACGTGTGGAGGCTGTCACAGGGGTAGTAAGTATAATTCTGGGCTGCTCCCTTCCAACATCAGCGTTTTTATACTAGGCCCTAGGTAGATTCCTAAATAATTAGACCTTACTTCTACTTTCAAGGAACACAGAGTTCGGGGGGTGGGGTGGGGGAGAAGTCTTATCCAAGCAATCATACCAAAACAGCTTATTAAGAGGTGTGCACAAAGCCGGTGTAGTGGCTCACGTTTACAACTAGCAGTCCAGAGGAAGGAGGATTGCAAGTTGGAGGCGAGCCTGGGCTACGCAGTGAGTGAGACCCGGTCTCAAACAGGTGTGAACAGTGCTTCGGAGAACGGATGCTACTGGAGTGATGCTTTGATGCCTTCAGGAGAGCCCGGGAAAGGTAGAGGCCGGAGGCCCGAGGCTGGCTCCGTACAGGAATCGCGGATGGTCTCCTGCGGCTGAAGCACAAGGGAAGCGAAGCTGGGTTAGGACCGGCGGGCATCCCAGCCGTGTGGCTATGGTAACGTGAGGCGGGGGTGTGAGAGGGCCGGCACGGGTCCCGGCCCGCCGACGGAGCGCAGCCCCGGGGCGCTGGTGGCTTCGCCAGCGAGGCTGGTGGAGGAGGCCGCTTCTCGGAGGCAACAAAGATAGCAAGCCAACCGCACGTCCACACGCCTCCACTCCCCGGCGCTGCCGGGCTGTCCTACTTACCGGGGACGCCAGGATGCCCGGGAAACGTCGCTGTCGCCCCGCGGCTGTCAAGGGGGGCGCGACCACTCAGAGCCAGGAAAACCACAGCGCCGTTCACGACTACAACCTTCCCGCCCGCGCAGCGCTTCCGCCTCCTGGCTGACGTAGGCCCAGGAGAGCGGAAGTCCCGCCTACCGTGGAAACCCAACAGTCCCGACTCCGCAGCGATTCTCATTTTAATGGCTGCCTCCGTGCGGACGTGTTTCCCTTCCAAAGAGTGACAGTCGAAGAGGCTCATGGGAGATGCAGGCAGCCCGTTGGGGCGGGGCCGCGGGCGGGGCGGATAGGCAGGGGCGGGGCGGACAATAGTTGGGTCCCTAGCACCGAGATTTGTTGTTTAGGCCCAGCCCCCCGCGCGGCAGGACTTGGAGCCGCGCGAATCCGCCTCAGCTGAGCTGTAGAAGGAGGCTAGTTCGCCCTCAGTCTTTCACAGCCGCGTCGGATTGCGTGTCTAAGCACACACACAACTTCCAGGGATATTTTGGCTCCATCGTTTTGAAAGCACGTGAAGTTGTTTTGTGTTTTGTTTTCTTTTTCACTGCTGTGAAATAAATCTGGGTATTAAAACACCAAGACGGCACCAGCAGAATCACGGGATGCATTCCAGCACAGGTAATCTACACGTTTCCCTGAAATGTGCATTGATAGGTGTCATTTGTTCCATGGTCGGTATATTTGGGTATATTTTCTAGAACTTGAACACGTTATTAGTGATTGACGTTTACGCAGGGTGAAAATCTATGATGCATAATTTTGCATGCATCCGTAACAATGAAATTTCAACTCCAAGCATTGATGGACTCTGTAACAATCATCTGTTGAGGGCCTTCTACTTGCTAGATGCTTGCAGATTATCAACTCAGGCCCTGCCACTCCTGGGAAATGCTGTTATGCTTATGTCAAGTGGTAAGCTGAGATTCAATAAATGTTGGCTATTGATTTTATGAACAATGAAAGATTTGTGTTGTATTGGCTATCTTGGCACTTGATCAGTAGGCCAGCTGACACATATGTGGACTCTGCCTACATAGGAAAGTGCATGACAAAAGAGGTGCAAATGACAGACCCAGGCTCATTAGGAAATGCCAGACAGCAGTTTGTGAATATCTTCTTCATAAAGCAATTCCTGAAGGTATTTATTGACCTTCAACATCCAAAGAAATAGTTGATGATAGACCCCAGTTTCCAACTGAAATCACCCTAGCCCCTTTGGGCATTTTGTAATAAAATAGTAATGGGAACTGCTTTAGGCTAGAGTCTTTAAAATCAAATATGTAGAAATTTGAGACATTTACTATACTAGCTGCTTAGTTCTGTGTAACAAATTGCCCTGAAAGCTAGTCATTTAAAATAGTAAACCTTTATTATCTTACATTTCCTGATAGAGTAGGAATCTAAGCAGCATAGATGAGTGATTGTGACTAAGGATCTTTGCTGAGGCTGCAGTCAAGGTACTGGCTGGCGCATCAGTCATCTGAAAGCTTGACTGGGAGTAAAGAACTGCTTGTAAGTTCACTTACATGGCTGATTGCAGGAGGCTTTTGTTCTATACCATGAAGGTCTTTTCACAGTTGCTCATGACATGGCTGGTAGCTTACATCCTGACTTCTAGGAAGAAAGACACTATGTTGTTCCAGCTGGTCTTGAATTGTTGGGCTCAACTGATCCTCCTTCAGTAGCTGGGACTACAATGTGTGCACTGGGACTACAATATATACTCACAAATTTCTAATCCACAGAAACTGGGCAAGATAATATGTGTTGTGTTAAGCTACTAGATTTGGGGGTAATTCATTGTATTTCAATATGTAGCTAATACAACAGGATCAACAAGAAGCCTTTCCTCCTTATCTGTCCTGCTACCCTCTAGAGCAGGTCTCTGGCCATTGTTTTGTTTTGGGGTTTTTTTTAGGTCCGGTCGTGGGGCCTGAACTCTGGGCCTGGGCGCTGTCCCTCAGCTCTTCAGCTCAAGGCCAGCGCTCTACCACTTGAGCCACAGCGCCACTTCCGGCTTTTTTCTTTTTTTGCTTATGTGATGCTGAGGAATCGAACCCAGGGCCTCATGCATGCAAGGCAAGCGCTCTACCACTGAGCCACCTTCCCAGCCCTTCTCTGGCCATTGTTAACCCCAAGGATGAACTAATTCAGGGAGATGGTTGGTTTCCTTTTGATTAATTCTCTACATGAGCAATGATCTTTTCCAGAAAGAAGGGCTTGGTAAAATGATGACATACTAAAGCTTCGCATTAGTATGTCAATAGATGGCAGCAGAGAGAAGAGAATAATGTACCACAACTAGCTGCCTCCAAAACCAGAGTGAGAGCTTTTACACTGCACTGAAAAGTTTGGAACTACCATGTGGGTGTTGGCAACAATGGCGCTCCCTCCTTAATCCTATACTGTGATTATGTCTGGTTACCCCCTCGAGCATTTCCTACCCTTGAAGGATTAGATAGATGATGATTCAGTGAAGGAGAACTTGCTTACTATGAAAACTTCTAGAAACTTTGGGAAGTCAGTGGACTTCTAATTATGTGCCAAGACCCAACATACATTCTCTGAAGACCTGACTTTGAGAAAAATACAATGATCACCTTCCTATTTTATTTTATTTTATTTGGTAGGTCATGGAGCTTGAACTCTGGGCCTGAGCGCTGTCTCTCAGCTCTTCAGCTCAAGGTGAGCGCTCTACCACTTTAGCTACAGCACCACTTCCGGTTTTTCTGGTGGTTTATTGGAGATGAGTCTCACGGAGTTTCCTGCCTGGGCTGGCTTTGAACCGAGATCCTCAGATCTCAGCCTCCTGAGTAGCTAGGATTACAGGTGTGAGCTACCAGCACCGGGCCACCTTCCTATTTTAAAGAGAAGGGGGACACTGAGTTTTTTTTGGGGGGGGGGTGGTGTTCGGTTGTGGGGCCTGAACTCTGGGCCTGGGCAATGTCCCTCAGCTCTTCAGTTCAAGGCTAGCACTCTACCACTTGAGCCACAGTGCCACTTCCGGCTTTTTTCTTTTTGCTTATGTGGTGCTGAGGAATCGAACCCAGGGCCTCAGGCATGCAAGGCAAGCGCTCTACCACTGAGCCACCTTCCTAGCCCCATACACTGAGATTTTTTTTTAAAAATAGCTTTTCCCACATGCCACCAAATTTTGTTTTATAATAGCAAGCTAAAGCACTAGGTGAAGCTACCTGTTCTGTTTATTCTAACAAGGTCAAGAATGGTTAGAATGTGGTCACGGTCATGTACTACTACTGCAGACTGAGGCCCCTTTTGTGTATTTGGGTGGAGTGCAGTTTGCAGGACACCAAGGGATGAATGCCTATTCTTCCTCCCTAGGTGAGGAAAGGAGGCCCACAAGAGAGAAGGTTCTAGTATTTTTATGAGATTGCTTGACTTGAGAACACTCTCATTCTCCTATGGTTTTGTCTCTTTGGGGTTTTTGTTGTTGTTGTTTTGTTTTTTGCTTTTTTGTCGTGGGGCCTGAATTCTGGGCCTGGGCACTGTCTCAGCTCTTCAGCTCAAGGCTAGCACTCTACCACTTGAGCCATAGAGCTACTTCCAGCTTTTTCTGCCTATGTGGTGCTGAGGAATCGAACCCAGGGGCTCATTCATGCAAGGCAAGTACTCTACCATGGAGCCACCTTCCCAGCCCCTGTCTCTGTTTACATTTTTAGTTTTGAGCTAAGATCTATACATCCCAGGCTGCCCTCAAACTTCCAATCCTCTTTTTGCCATCTCCCAAGTACTGGCTTTACAGGTGTGGACTAATTCAGCCCCGGTGTTTTCAATTAATTACATAGAAGCATCACTAACTAGGATATACTAAGCTTCTTGTGGAATGGCTGAATGGATGCAAGATAAGCTTCAAAACATCTGCTTCTACTTTGGGTGCTTGGAAAGGATCTGCTTTCCAGTACATTTTATATTGTGCCAACAGGATGCCAGGTGTGGTGGTACATATCTGTAATTCCCTCCTATCCCTGAGAGTAGAAGGAAGGGGGAAAACAACTAAGCTAATCCTGTAGTCAAAGGACTATTTACAAAGGCTTTGTGGCTACCTACTGCCTCATAACTCATTGTGTGCTACAACAGAATACCTGAGCCCCAGTAGTTAAAAAAAAAAACAGAACTTTTTTTTTTTTTGTCAATTGTAGGACTTGAACTCAGGGCCTGGGTCCTGTCCCTGAGCTTTTGTGCTAAGGGTCTCACAAACTTTCCTGCCCAGGTTGGCTTACAAATCTTAATCCTCAGATCTTACCCTTTCCCCCGCCCCTCCCCCAGTCGTAGGGCCTGAACTCTGGGCCTGGGCGCTGTCCCTCAGCTGCTCAGCTCAAGGCTAGCACTCTACCACTTGAGCCACAGCATCACTTCCAGCTTTTTCTGCTTATGTGGTGCTGAGGAATCAGACCCAGGGCCTCAGGCATGCAAGGCAAGCACTCTACCACTGAGCCACCTTCCCAGCCCAGATCTTAGCCTTCTAAATAGCAAGGATTACAGGTGTGAGCTATGGGCACCCAACCAGAAAAACAGAACTTTATGTACCCTATTTCTTACAGTTCTGAAAGCTGGAAGTCCAAGATCAAGGCACTGGGATCTCAAGTGGTTAAGAACCTTTTTGCTGCATCTTATCACGGTGGTCGAAGAACAAGGAGGGACAAGCTAAGTCCTGTAAAGCAGCTGAGAAGATAACAGAGAACTTCCGCCACCTTTTATACCAGCACTTACCCAGTCTTAAGAGCTTCATCTCAAGACATAAACACCCCCCATAAAGCCCCACCTCCTGACACTGTTGCATTGGGGATCAAGTTTCAACATTCATTTCTGGAAGGAACAAAAACTTTCAAACCAGAGGACCCTGGGTGCAGTTCAAATGCTTTTTGGCATCTTTGATCTGTCCAAGTTCAAAGAGCTGCTCTTCAACGATTGCTCAAGGGTTTTAACAGTTCCTCTAGGCCTAGTGCCATTATAGATTTAATAAATTGGATAAACAGGTCTTATTTAAGGTCTTTCCAGACAAAAATGCCAGCCCTAGGCTGTGTGCTTCAAATCCTGGAACATTTCTAAAGTTCCTTTACAGTTAATCAGTACCTTTTATTTACTACCCTTGAGCCAGCTGTGTTCAACCCTGAGCTTAAGCCCAGACTGTGTTTATTGTCAGAACAGATAAGGTATTTGTGTTCAAGTCCCATTTTCTAGAACTTCTGAAAGTTATCTTATAGCATTAAGTATTTTTGAGACAGGAGATTAGCCTGGATTGTTCAGATAAATCTTAAATGCAATTACAAGTGTTTTTTTGTTTTGTTTTGTTTTTACAAAAGAGAGGCACAGAGACACCAGACTTAGAAGGGAAGGAGGCAATGTAGCCTCAAAGGCAGAGATTTGAGGGATGCAGCCACAAGCCTTGGAATGCTGGCAACTAGAGATAGAAAGCAAGACACTCAGGAGGGATCCTTATCCTGCTGTCACCTTGATTTTGTTCTAGTGAAGCTGTTTGGGATTCAAACTATGTGAAATGTGTGAAAGGTTAAAGTGGTGTGTGTGTGTGTGTGTGTGTGTGTGTGTGTGTGTGTGTGTGTTTAGACAAGATCACAGGATTGTCCTGAAATCACAGGATGAAGCAATCCTTAACCTACTAAGAAGATGGGACTACAGATGTGACTACCATATCTAGCAATTCCTGTTGTTTTGAAACTCCAAATTATGGTAATTTGTTATGGCTACCACATCTCAGAGTAAATGTGAGCATATTAAATAAACAAATGCTGGGAAAACCTTTTTTTTTTTTTTTTGCTAATACTGTGGCTTGTACTCAGAGCCTGACTGCTGTCCCTTAGTTTGTTTTTTGTTTGTTTGTTTTAATATATGTTTTTATTGTAAAGATACTGTACAGAGGGGTTACAGTTACGTGAGCAAGGTACTGAGTCCATTTCCTATTGAGCATTGTTAACCCCTCCTTTGTTTTTCCCCTACCATCCCTTTTCTACCCACATCCCCAACTTCTCCCCCCTCCTGCAAAGTTGTAAAGATTGTTTTCAACATAGTATTGAAATGGGTACATCTCATTATACAATGGATCATCCTGTATCCTTATTTCAGCATTTTGTTATTTCCCTTCCCCTCCCCAAATTAGAAAAATATATATATAAGATGCAGGACACCAGAATCAAATACAGTGACAACAGAGGTTATACCATGGGGGAAGAAAATACAAGAGGAGGAAGCTGTGCTGTGGCTCAAGTGGTAGAGCACTCACCTTGATCTGAAAAGCTCAGGGACAGAGCACAGGCCCAGAGTTCAAGCCCCACTACCAACCAAAAATAATAATAATAATGAGGCAAATAATAATAATAAAAGTTGAAATAAGAAAGTAAAAACAAAAAAAATACAAAAAGATCAATAGTGCATTATAAGTACATTAACAAAAACAGCAAGAAGGATAAAATCTCTTGTGTCCCTATCTTGGGGTTCATTTTGCTTAGCATTAGTTTATATGGTCATATGTACATAGTTTTTGACCCTGTACCAGAATCAACTCCAAATGGATCAAAGACCTCGAAGTCAAAGCAGACACCCTGAAAACATTACTGGAAGGAATAGCAGAAACTATAGAGCTCCTTGGCACAGGCCAAATTTTCTTAATAAAGACCCAGAAACACAACAAATCAAAGAAAGGTTGGACAAATGGGATTGCATGAAACTGCAGAGCTTCTGCATGGCAAAGGACATAGCAAGCAAGATCAATAAAAAGCCCACGGATTGGGAGAAGATCTTCACTAGCCATACAACAAACAAGGGTCTCATATCTAAAATATACTTAGAACTCAATAAATTAAATCCCCAACAACAAATCCTCAAAGAAACAACCGCCTGATTAATAAGTGGGCTAAAGACTTAAAGAGAGATTTCTTTGGAGAGGAAATAAGAATGGCCAATAGACACATGAAGAAATGCTAAACTTCTCTAGACATAAAAGAAATGCAAATTAAAAAAATTGACATTCCACCTACCCCAGTTAGAATGGCTATAATCAAGAACTCTCATAACAACAGATGCTAGAGGGGATGTGGACAGAAGGGAACCTTACTGCATTGTTGGTGGGAATGTAAACTTGTTCAACCACTTTGGAAAACAGTATGGAGGTTCCTCAAAAGACTCCACATAGAGCTCCCCTATGACCCAGCAATCTTACTTTTGGGCATTTACCCAAATGATCACAAACAAGGCCATACTAAAGCTACCAGCACAACTATGTTTATTGCAGCATTATTCACCATACCTAAGATATAGAACCAACCCAGATGCCCCTCAGTAGATAAATGGATCAAGAAAAATGGATCAATAGTATTCTAAGCCTCCATCAGAAAGAATGACAATGCCCCATTTGTTAGGAAATGGAAAGACTTGGAAAAATTATATTAAGTGAAGTAAGCCAGGCCCAAAGAAACATAGGTCCCATGGTTTCTCTTATCTGTCCCTTAAGGGTTTTTTTGCCCAAGGCTGGCATTCTATCACTTATGCCACAAGAGTTGTGGCATAAAGCTTCTGGCTTTTTATGGTGTTTAATTGGAGATGAGATTCTCATAGACTTTGCTGATCAGGGTGGCTATGAACCATTATCCTCAGATTTCAGCCTCCAGAGTAGCTAGAATTACAGGCGTGAGCCACTGATCTGCTTTCATTGTTCCTACGGGCATCTTTAAGCTTTTACTACATTGAGTCCCCCTAACAAGGTATTATATTGTTTTAAATATTTTAAAAATGTATAAAATATACATTTAAAAATATTTCAAAGCTTCATAAAAATGCTGACATAGTATTGTGTGTGTGTGTGTGTGTGTGTGTGTGTGTTGTAATTTTCTTTTTCATTGAGGGCTTTCTACCTGCCAGGCACCATGTTGAAAAGTGTGGATGATAAAAATACAAATCAGATTTTTTTTTTTGTACCAAAGTTAGCTATGTTGGATCTAAGACTAAAATTCAATCACATATGGGTATTTCCCTACTGTTTCAAAGAAAGGTTATTGTGTTTTTTTTTTCTGTCAGTCGTGGGGCTTGAACTCTGGGCCTGGGTGCTGTCCCTGAGCATTTCAGCTCAAGGCGAGCACTCTACCACTTGAGCCACAGCACCACTTCCAGTTTTCTGGTGTTTAATTGGAGATACAAGTCTCATGGACTTTTCTGCCCAGACTGTCTTTGAACTGCGATCCTCAGATCTCAGCCTCCATAGTCGCTAGTATTACAGGCGCGAGCCACCAGCACGGGGTTTATTGCTAAATTTTTACTACACAATAGTTCAATGGAGGACTATTGCTTTGAATTAATTAAAAAACCAGTGTCACTATCAGCTGGGCTCTGGTAGCTTATACCTGTAATCTGAGCAACTCATCAGTCTGAAATCTGAGGATGTAGTTCAAAGCCAGCCCAGGCTGGAAAGTTTGTGAGACTTTTATCTCTCCTAAACTCCCTAAAAAGCCAGAAGTGGAGCTTTGACTCAAGTGGTGGAACACTAGCCTTAAGCAACAGAAGCTCAGGGTCAAAGCCTAGGCCCTGAGTTCAAGCCCCAGTACCCCCCCCCCCCCACACACAAAAGTCACTCTATCACTAGTGACTTTTTTTATTAGCATGCATTACATGCTAATAAATTTACATACATGTAAATAATTAGGTATATGGAAATAATATAGCTAATCAATCTCCTGTGACTTCTTCTAAGTAGGCAGTTTTGAGAAATATTTTATAATTGTAATAATTTCCTATAATCCATTCTTCACAGCTGTTCATCAAGATAAGTCTTGTGCCTACATATGAATATGAACTCATTACCTTTACAATATATATATATTTTTTTGGGGGGGTCCAGTCGTGGGCCTGAACTCTGGGCCTGGGCGCTGTCCCTCAGCTCTTCAGCTCAAGGCTAACGCTCTACCACTTGAGCCACAGCGCCACTTCCGGCTTTTTTCTTTTTGCTTATGTGGTGCTGAGGAATCAAACCCAGGGCCTCTGGCATGCAAGGCAAGCACTCTACCACTGAGCCACCTTCCCAGCCCCTACAATATTTTTTTAAAAACTGAACATCATAGTATTTCTCAAAATTAACAACTTAGAATTTAAGGTTACAACTGAAACTCACACAAAACCAGAAAACTGACAAGTTCAAAGCCAGCCTGGGCAGGGAAGTCTGTAAGATTTTGATCTCTAGTTGACCGCTAAAAAGCAGCAAGCCTCAGTACTAGCACACACACACACTACCTAGCTTTAAGAAATAATACTTTGTTGTATATCATAATTAGTCATCTTTCAGCCATTTCAAGGCTTTACACTTGCTTGTTAGCTAGCTAGGTTTATAATTTTTATATATTTAGATAGGAGCTGGGGACAGAGCTCTATGGTAGATAGGTTCTGTGTTTGATCCTCGGCAATGGGAAAAAAGATAAATATTTAGTGATACAGAACAGGAGCCTACATCTGCACTCTTGCCCCAGGCCTGCAAACATCCAGATGGTCCTGACTGGGAAAAACTCATTTCCTTGCTGTTCTAAAAAACTCAAAGTTGAAATATTTGACCTTTTTTTTTTTTTTACCTTATCTAAATGTAGAGACTAATGATATATCCTTTTTTTTTCTTTTTTCTTTTTATCAGTGCCAAAGTTTGAATTCAGGGTCTTGTACTTACTGGGCACCTGCTCTACTACTTTTAGCCAATCCTCTCACTTTTTTTGCTTTAATGATTTCTCAGCTAAAGTCTCTCTTTTTCGCCTGAGTCAGCCTCAGACTTCTTCCTACCTATGGCCCCTCGTCTAGCTGGGGTCACAGGCACAGTGCCACTATACTTGGCTGACATTTATTTATCCAGACAATTTAGAATGTCCTATGTTGTATTTTATATTTAGAATCTAAAAACTTTTAAGATTATTATTCAAAATGAAAATGGAAAACATACCGGCTTCAGTTATAAATACATAAAGCATAGTAGCTACATATACAGATAACAGTAGAAACACACAAATTACAAAGTAGAATTTTTTTTTGGGGGGGGGAGTCCAGTCGTGGGGCCTGAACTCTGGGCCTTGGTGCTGTCCCTAAGCTCTTCAGCTCAAGGCTAGTGCTCTACCACTTGAGCCACAGAGCCACTTCCAGCTTTTTTCTTTTTGCTTATGTGGTGCTGAGGAATCGAACCCAGGGCCTCAGGCATGCAAAGCAAGTGCTCTACCACTGAGCCACCTTCCCAGCCCCCAAAGTAGAATTTTTTTTTAATTCTTTTTTTTTTTTTTTTTTTGCTGGCCGTGGACCTGAACTCTGGGCCTGGGCGCTGTCCCTCAGCTCTTCAGCTCAAGGCAAGCGCTCTGCTGCTTGAGCCACAGCACTACTTCTGGCTTTTTCTGTTTATGTGGTGCTGAGGAATTGAACCTAGGGCCTCATGCATGCAAGGCAAACACTCTATAACTGAGCCACCTTCCTAGCCCTTTTTAAAAGGTATCCCAGGCTGGGCTGGAAATCTTAATCTTTCTGTCAGCTTCTAGAGTAGAATTACAAGTGTGTACCACCACCACTAGTTTTCAATTTTTTCTTGATTTGAACATTTAATTGCAAAAGAAATAAATGACAGGTAGGCATGCTGGTGAATCCCTGTAGTCTCAACATTCAGGAGGCTGAGACAGGAGGATAGGGAGTAGAGTTACCTAGTGAGACTGTCTGTAAGAAAAGAAAAGAGAGGGCTGGGAAGGTGGCTCAGTGGTAGAGTGCTTGCCTAGCATGCATGAAGTCCTGGGTTTGATCCTCAGCACCACGTAAACGGACAAAGCTGGAAGTAGCGTTGTGGCTCAAGTGATAGAGTGTCAGTCTTAAGCAAAAGAGGCTCAGGGACAGTGACCAGGCTCTGAGTTCAAGCCACGACTAGCAAAAAAAAAAAAAAAAGGCTGGGGGGGAAGGGAGGAGCAGAGAAGGAAAGGAAGGAGAGAAGGTTAAAAAAAGAGAGAATAATTATTGGAAAGTTAGCATTATGAAATTGTAAAAAGGAAACATGAATTCAGTTTGTCCCTCCAGTCATCCCCCACCTTGTCCCCTCATAGGTCATGAACTTAACCTCTGGGACATAGCCTCTCTTGCTTTTTCCTGTTTGCATATAAATGTCGGTATATATACACACTAATATTTGTACATACACATAAACCATCTATATGTATCAATGGAGGGACATTCTTTTTCCAAAAACAGGTTCCTCTCATGCATAAATATTGCTTTCCTTTTTTTTATTTGAAAAGACCTCCCAGTTATATATAGTGCTCTAACTCTTTTTGATTGCTGCAGAAAACAGTGTGGATGTATTTTAATTTATTTAACCTTTCCCCTGGTGATATGTGTGTAGGTTGTTTCTACTTTCTTTGCCTCTATAAACAATGTTGTAATAACTGTCTTTGCACGCATACATTTTTAGTACAAGGGCTATCACTGCTCAGACTACCTTTCTCTGTATCCTCACTTGCAATGGATGCAGAGAAGAATTCCTATGAGCTGGTGAAGTTTATGTTTAGGGTTCTTTACTTCAACCCTCAGGTTGCTCTTTTCCAGGCCCTGGGTTAGCAATGTGCTCACAGAGACATGTATTTTCGTAAAGTTGGAAAAAGTAAGGCATTTCTGAAAGTTGAGTTAGGAATTATTTGAGTTTAACAGAATACATTTATGAGGTTCACTGCCATTTCTGTGCAAAGTTACTGCTAGATATCCTGGTGTAGGAATTCCTCTAGAAGATACAAGGTCCAAGGTCAAATCATGAGATAAATTTGTCCTGTGGTACCTGAAATCTTGAGGATACTCAAGAAAAACAAAATTTGAAATGTGGAGCCAGAGCTAGTACTTCTTTTTTTTTTTTTTTTTGCCAGTCCTGGGGCTTTAATTCAGGGCCTGGGCACTGTCCCTAAGCTTCTTTTGCTAAAGGCTAGCACTCTACCACTTGAGCCACCCTACCACTTCCAGCTTTTTCTGTTTATGTGCTACTGAGGAATCAAATTCACGGCTTCATGCCTGGCAAGCTCTCTACCACTAAGCCATATTCCCAGCCCCTAGTGGTGTTTTTTTTTTTTTTTTCTTTTTTTTTCAGTCGTGGGGCTTGAACTCTGGGCCTTGGCGCTGTCCCTCAGCTCTTCAGCTCAAGGCTAGCACTCTACCACTTGAGCCACAGCACCACTTCTGGTTTCCTCTGGAGATAAGAGTCTCACGGACTGTCCTGCCTGGGCTGGCTTTGAACCGTGATCCTCAGATCCCAGCCTCCTGAGTAGCTAGGATTACAGGCGTGAGCCACCAGCACCTGGCTTTATTTTTCAATAGTAGTTTTTTTTTTTTTTAAAAGAAAAAAACAACTCAGGGCCTTTGCACTTATTAGACAATCATTCTACTACTGAATTACAAACCAGGTCCAGAGGGTATTCTGAAAGAGATTCTCCCCACTGTCAAAGTTCCAAAATTTTAATCTACATCTATTCTTACTGATTATTAACAATAAAATTCAATGCCATCAGGAATATCTTTGATAATTCAGTACATACAATAAACTCACCAAGAAAGTGGCTCTGTGGCTCAAGTGGTAGAGCGCTCGCCTTGAGCTGAAGAGTTGAGGGATAGCACCCAGGCCCAGAGTTCAAGCCCACGAACGACAAAAAAAAAAAAAAAAAAAAAGGCTGATTCTGTACTACTTAAGCCACAGCTCCACTTTCTGCTGGGCTGGGAAGGTGGCTGAGCAGTAGAGTGCTTTCCTAGCATGCATAAAGCCCTGTGTTTGATTCCTCAGTACCACATAAACAGAAAAAAAAAAAAGACAGAAGTGGTGCTGTGGCTCAAGTAGAAGTGCTAGCCTTGAGCACAGAAAGGCTCAAGAACAATACCAGACCCTGAGTTCAAGTTCTCCAACTGGCAAAAACAAACAAAAAAACCCTCACCAAATAGATTTGGATTTTTTCTTTTTGGTAACACTTGAAATAGAATGAGTTCCTAGATTTGTAAGCCAAAACTTGGAGGAGGGGCAGAAATTGGGGGAAAAGTAGAGTTTATGGTTTACTTAATAGTAGCTGACTTTGGTTCATTTGTTGACAAATGTACCACACAGTGACACAAGATGTTAGCAATAGGGGCTACTAGGTGAGGAGTCTGGAAAAACTCTTTGCATGATCTTCGCCTTTCTGGAAACCTAAAAAAAAAAATTCTAAAATAAAACATTTAAATTAAAGGGGTGGGGTTGTCAGTTACTGTTGCCAGCCACATCCTTCCTGAGGGAATATATCTAAACCAAGAAATTATCTTCCTCCAGAAATAGCATTGGTGTCTCTATAATCTAGTACTTAATTTGAACAAATTATATATATGGTCAGGAAGGAATTTTGAGAAGTCATTTCCCCAGACTGAATCCCCCAGCCAGCTCAGTGAAGCTTTCCAGAACAGTCGTTTCTATTCTAGCTAGCCATGCCATGCATCCCACACCAACAAGTTCAGTGGTTCCAATGATGATAATGCCTGCTCAGAAGTACCAGCTCCTGACTCTTAAGCCCCAGCTCTTTTCCTAGTCTCTGACACTTACTTTTGCCATTATCTTGCCTTAGTGACTGTGGATGAGGCCCCATTTAAGGCAACACAATGAACAGAGAAATACCAAGGCCTAGAGGGAATGAGGAAGCAAGACAAGTCCAGGATGCTATGAAAACCAAGGACCCAAGCCATCTTCGCCCATGTGAAATTTAAATCAACCAGTAAGTTTTCCATTCTTATCAGAGACTCATTGTTAATACAGCTTAATCCCTGGGCTGGGGATGTTGCTCCATGGTACAGCTCTTACTCTAGTAGGCCCTGGATTTGATCCCCAGCTCAAGGGATGGTAGTGAGTAGGTTGAGACTCATCAATGCCACGGCTTCCTGGACTTGTCAACTCAATGTCTTCTGTAGTCTTTCTCTCTGAGGGTAACACTGATAAAGGATCACACATTCATCCTCTCTCCCTCACCCCAACAGCGTGTATGTGAAGAAAGCCAGGTAGTAGCAGATATTCTTCAGGGATGGCAGCAGATTGCACTTCTGAAGCCACACGAGTCTCAACTACTAGGAGGACAGGATCTGGAAGTTATCTGTTTTACTTCACAGCCAAGGGTTAAGGAATAAATCTGTCAACATAGTCTAGTTGATCTTGTTAAAATATCCTCCTCAAAAAAACCACAGGAAGCCAGGCCCCAGTGGCTCATACCTGTAATCCTAGCTACTCAGGAGGCTGAGATCTGAGGATCACGGTTCAAAGCCAGCCCGGGCAGAAAAGTCCGTGAGACTCTCATCTCCAATAAACCACTCAAAAACCGGAAGTGGCACTGTGGCTCACGTGGTAGCCTTGAGCTGAAGAGCTGAGGGACAGTGCCCAAGCCCAGAGTTCAAGCCTCACAACTGACAAAAACAAACAAACAAACAAACAAACCCTACAGGAGTCACAACTGAAGATAGGGAAACAAAGAATTGCTTTGGCAAGGCAAAGGTTACTTCTGAAGAGAAATGCACCATCCACAGAAAGTCAGCAAGCCAAGCACTCAGAGCAGTCAGCTGCTCCCCTTTTATCCCTAACACAGCAGGCCCTGCCCCTCTGCTAGGACTGGCTGAGCTCAGGTTCACAGTCTACTTTCGATTGGCTAAAACTTGCTACTGGTGCAAGGACAGTGGCTAACAGTTACATCTTGGCAGGCAAATCTGGGCAAGTCCTGAGGGCTTCACATACTGGTTGGCAAGGTTTGTGGGCAAATGGGGCTTAGCAAGAAGACAGAAGAACTTAGAACCGAAAATAGTTAAAATGGCAACAGGCTTTGATAGAAAAGATGACTGTCGTACAATCTGAACATTTCTGGAATGTAATAATAACAACAACAATAAAACACAAGTTTAGGAGCAAAAAGATCTCATTGAATTTTTTTTTTTGTCAGTTGTGGGGCTTGAACTCTGGGTCTGGGTGCTATCCCTCAGCTCTTCAGCTCAAGGCGAGCGCTCTACCACTTGAACCACAGCACCACTTCCAGTTTTCTGAGTAGTTCATTGGAGATAAAAGTTTCATGGACTTTCCTGCCCGGGCTGGCTTTGAACTGAGATCCACAGATCTCAGCCTCCTGAGTAGCTAGGATTATAGGCCACCGATGCCTGGCCGAATTTGTTTTGAGGTGCTGGTCTTTGAACTCAGGGCCTCATACTTTCAGGGCAGGCACTGTACTGCTGATCCATGTCTCTAGTTCTTTTTTTGTAATTACTAATTATTTTTTTGTGTGCTGGTCTAGTGACTTGAATTCAAGGCCGGTTGCTGTTTCTTGGGTTTTTCACTCAAGGCTAGCATTCTACCACTTGAATCAAA